>NC_056731.1:242574500-242739500 GCF_019279795.1 Protopterus annectens | reverse complement strand
ACACTCCTGTCTGGCCCGACACATAATGACTGCCGGTACAGGCATGCCATGGACACATACTACCCACTAGATATTGACATACATCTGTACAGCATCCCACTGCTCTGTCTGGCATACATGACTTTTAAGGGAGGCCCGGCAGTAGTACATCTGGCAAGTATCTGCACATGACATCCCACTGGTTAAGTACACTAAGCTGTTAGGCATATTACAATGCACTGTGCAGGTTACAGGCAGACTGGCTCAGCACTGGCCTACATCTCGTATGGGGGAATGCACATGCACCTGCATATATAGCAGGCTCAACAGCCATGTTACAGCACAGGGTAAGATACACCTGTGTGACAGTGCATAACCACAACCAATGTGAACACAGCTACAGCCACATATGGTAAGCTAGCATAATATTACAGTATATGGACTATCTGTTCTCTACAATCCTCATATGTACCAGTCACAGAATGACCCTACATATAATGGGCTGCTACACAGTTTGGTTTGATAGCTGTCTGTGGTATGGGACATGTGTGTGTGTATGGCCCTACAAATATGTACGGCAAAATGGTATCATACAGTGGAGCAGCATGTAACATCTGATAGTAGGGGAGCTAGAACAATGACATCTACCACAGTCTGTACACAAGCTAAAGTACATGTTAACAATACACACACACTGCCGACATTCACCATCACTACACAGACCTCAGTACTGTACAAACATCCACAGAATGTCCAGCTTATGTCATGAAATATAACCCCTACTGTACATGACGTGTAGCAATCTGATATATCAATGGCTTGTTATCAGATACGATGAAACTATTTATGGTGTACGGCACATATGCATCACTTCATACATGCCATATGTACAAAGGTTGACAGAGGTGTGGCTGACAGCACATACACAGAGCCAGTATAGACATGTTGCTGTGATAACCTCATATATTTTCCATTGTAATGGGGTTTGTTGTAACATATGTCCTATGAGGGATATGAAGTCAGTAACGGTCACGGCCTTCACCATCTACAGACTGCAATCCTCACACTACCTTTTGCATTCCACAGATAGATGCTCTTTGGCTAACACATGAAACCAAAGGCACAACACTGCCCAGTCTGCAGATGACCCTGCAGATGGGAATTCCTCATATACATAGAACTGACATGGGAGGTATTTTGACATGTACAGCAGGCATATCCAGACAAACACTGTTAAACCAACGTTACTCCAAATGCAGTATAGCAGCACTTACAGTCTGTAGTCAGGTCAGGCACATCCCCCTCTTTCCACAGTGAATGTTGTTAGAGGTAAATCCCCAATCCATCTGAGATGCTGTTTGCCAAACAACCAGTCTAGTTCCTGCTCACAGTGACTGAAAAGGGACAACACTACCATGATGTTCCTAGGTATTGGAGTGTGTTTCCATGCAATTGGCTATGGAAATGTTAACACAGCTGTTCCACATGCAATCAGCTAGGGGAAGGCTCCAATTCATGCAGAAGCCATCAGCTGATCATGAGCATCATTTAAAATACACATACTGCTACCTAATCAAGGCAGGTATGGGTCTCCACATCCACCAGAGAGGGAGTGGGGGAAGCAGACAGAGGCAAATATTTGTCAGAGAGGGGTGGAAGAGTAAAAACTGAAGCATGTTTGTGTCACGCACCTACCAGCACAGGGTATCAAACCCCCAACAACTATGTAGTGCTATCACAGCTCAATGCACTTAATGGATACACCACCTGGGTTACCTGATGGAGAGCACTCAGAACATATATGTGATGGTGAGTGACATCTGCAACAGGGATATGGTAGATGTATGGCAGGTGGCATACACATGCCTATCTGCATGAACAGGTGCCAGCGTCAACATGGACACACTCACACAGGGATGCACATGCACTGACACACTTGGCAGGGCCAGGAGTGCAACTCATCACTAGTGGAATTGCCACAACACATCAATGTGCAGATATCACATGCACCACATGGGTCATACGTAGGCTGTATGGGCAAAGAGTATGAGGAGGTGTCAGACATCAGACAGCATGCTTCAGTATGCCCTGGGGGGTTGTAGTGAGTGTGGATGTGGACATACACACCATACAACACACACACACAAACACACAGGTGCCAGTTCTGACATGCATGGGTGCATGTCTGCACGAGTGTGTGGTGGTCAACTGTGCCAGAAGGCTGTACAAGGGTAGGCTGTGGGTATACCTTGGCATCAAGCCACATGACAATGGTCTGCATTGTGGCTCAGGTCTGTAGTTTCTGCATTTGCCCACACAGGTGTGTACTGCATCCCCCATCCAGTCACCTGGGTGATTATTGTGTGTGACCAATGCTGCACATCACATGCCATGTATGTGTTCCTTAGTCCATGACATGGATGGTTTGCGCACCTCCCACATGCATGTACAGTGACATGTGGAACTGTATCTGGGGTGTCTGTCCCATGTTGTGTACACAGATTATTATCAGATGTGTCAGTCTTGCCCATTTATGGCAGGAAATGGTAATGGGCAGCAGGTTTACCCTGCACCTACATTGATAGCATGCTAACAGCTTTCCCTGATGTCAGTGTCATCTGTCCATACAGGGCATGTTGTCAGGCATGGTATGTCCATTGTGAGTCACATGTGAAGGCACAACAGGTGGTGCAGGTGCCCATTGAGGAACATGATAGAGGTGCACTGTCTACATGTACGTGCATATCGGACAGATAGGCAGGGTGACATGCCCTCTGTAGCCCACTGCTATCACTGCATAGTTACTATCAGTGGCCAATATGCAGTGTACTACCCACATATTGGCTGTTGCCTAGGCATGTGTGTGTGTATGACACATGGGTTGAGTGTGTGCTCTGGGTAATAGTGGGGTTGCTAACTGTGATTGGCTGGCCTTGATGTCACATGTATGGGTATAGCTTTGCACCCCTGCCTCTCAGCTAATTTACATCTGTTATCCTTGTATGGTTGGCATTGTCATATATATATATATATATATATATATATATATATATATATATATAGTAGGGCCACCATAAAAGAAATAAGCAAAACCCCCTTCACATTGCCCACACTCACCTCTATACAGGATACACATTACAAACACACACACACCTGTCATGTCAGGGTGTAGAACCCCTACCTAACTAGTTTATTATACTACAGCACTATGCAGTTATAGTACATGCCACGGACATTATTGAAGAACTTTTTCCCCAAAGGTGTATTTCACACTGAATGACATCAGTAGGATTTCCAAAGTAGGGCATTTCAACTGTACAGCTACTGACTAGCCTAAAATGCATTGCTCCCTACACAGACAGTAAGACACACACAACACATCCACAACTGACATGTGTGTGTATAGAATCCCTGACCGAGGTCTATATTACACTACGGCATAAAGCTGTTATAGGATGCACCACATGGATTACTAGAGACATCTTTCCCCAATGGTGTATTTCACACTGCATGACATCAGCAGGATTACCAAAGTAGGGCATTTCAACTGTCCTGTGAGTGATTAGCTTACAATGCATTGCTCGCTACACAGACAGTGAGACACACACAAAACATCCACAACTGACATGCATGGGTATAGAACCCCTGACCAAGGCCTATATCACACTACAACATAGAGCAGTTATAGGTCACACCATAGAGATTACAAAAGAACTTTCTCCCCAAAGTTGTATTTCACATTGAATGACATCAGCAGGATTGCCAAAGCAGGGCATTTGAAATGTACTGAGAGTGAGTAGCCTATGATGCATTGCTCCATACACAGACATTGAAATACACAGAAAACATCCAGAACTGCTATGGGTGGAGATGGAACCCTACCACAGTTCTAAATCACACTACAGCAATACGCAGTTACTACAGAGATTACTGGGCTATGACTTTCCCAGAAGTGTATTTCTAGGTGAGTGACATCAGCAGCCTTGCCAAAGTTGAGTATATGAATTCTAAGGAGTGTGAGTAACCTAAAATGCTTTATTTGTTCTTCAGTCAGAGACACAAAGACATACAGATTCACACACGTACAGTTGCCAAGTCTGGGGATAGAACATCTACCTAGCTACTTTATCACACTACAGCAGTGTACAGTTACAGGATGCACTACAGAGATTACTGGGCTATTATTTTCCCAGAGTTGTATTTCTAGGTGATTGACATCAGCAGCCTTGCCAAAGATGAGTATATGAACTGTACGGAATGTGAGTAGCCTAAAAAGCATTGCTCTCTACTCAGTCAGACACACACACACAGATTCACACACAGTTGCTAGGGCTGAGGTTGGAACACCTACCTAACTACTTTATCACACTACAGCAGTGCGCCGTTACATGACATGCTATGGAGATTACTGGGCTACAATTTTCCCAGAGGTGTATTTCTAGGTGAGTGACATCAGCAGCCTTGCCAATGTTGAGTATCTGAATTGTACAGAGTGTGAGGAGCCTAAAAAGCATTGCTCTCTACTCAGTCCAACACACACACACACACACACACACACACACACACACACACACACACACACACACACACACACACACAGTTGCTAGGTCTGGGGTTAGAACACCTACCTAATTACTTTATCACACTACAGCAGTATGCAGATACATGACACACGACGGAGATTACTGGGCTATCCCTTCCCCAGAGGTGTATTTCTAGGTGAGTGACATCAGCAGCCTTGCCAAGATTGAGTATATGAATTGTACAGAGTGTAAGTAGCCTTAAAAGGCATTGCTCTTTACTCAATCAGACACACACACAGATTCACACACACACACATAGCTGCCGGTTTTGGGGTTAGAATACCTACCTAACTACTTTATCACACTACAGCAGTTACAGGACACGCTACATAGATTACTGGGCTATGATTTTCCCAGAGGTGTATTTCTAGGTGAGTGACATCAGCAGCCTTGCCAAAGTTGAGTATATGAATTGTGCGGGGTGTGAGTAGCCTAAAAAGCATTTCCCTCTACACAGTCAGAGACACGCATACAAACACACACTTACACAGTTGCCAAGTCTGGGGTTAGAACTACTACCTAACTAGTTTATCACTACAGCAGTATGCAGTTAGGGGATGCGCCATGGGGATTACTGAGCTACAGTTCTCCCAAAGGTGTATTTCACATTGGATGAGCTCAGCAGGCTTGTCATAATACTGCTATGGGGAGGGCGGTGTGTGGATAAGCTGTAACCCATTCATGTAGGGGTTGACAAGCCACATGCGGGCACACATGGGGTCATATGCCACAGGTATGTGTATACAGCTACAAGGTGACTACTTCCTTGTACAGTCATGTTGCACAGCTGGCATGTGCACCACATAGTCTGTCATGCTGACAGATACTGGTGGCTAGTATCTGCAGTGAGTGACAACTGCATCTCATGTGTTTGTGGCTCTTTGGCTGTGTGCTGGGTGGGACAGGCCCAGATGGCTCCTTGTCACAGTCACCCTCTTCCACACATCTATGTCCGTTTACCTTTGGCTTATTATAGTGTGTTATCCTTACATATATGTCTGTATTCCTATCCACTGTGTGTGCAAGGCAGGAATGGTGCATACTGACATGTGTCTGCACTAAGAACTGCAACCGCCAGATATGTCTGGTCCACTGGTGTTTGCAGACATGGCCTTCATGTATTTAAGTGTGTGAGCATGCCCAGTATGACCTTTCAGTATTTTGTTGAATGGCATTGCCTTCATTCCTCTAAGTGTGCGAGCATGCCCAGTATGGCCATCTATATTGCATGTGTGGATCAAGTCCAGGTAGTTTGTACTGCGGTGCTGACCTTTGTGTTGTACATCAACAGGTAGCATGCTGTCTCTGCAGTGTATACATCTGTCATTTGGCATTGACTGTTGCTACATTTCTGTATAGCGGGGGGGGGGGAAGACACCTGACTGTTTCTACATTTCTACACAGGAGTGAGGGGGCACACCTGATTGTTACTATAAGTGTACGTAGGATGGGGAGGCACACCTGACACTTTTACACATTTGCTAGAACTGTACTGGTATGTTGGGTACTCCATATCAGTCTGTAGTCTTACCTATCATGCTGGCTAGAGGCATACCACTGTACTACAGATCTTAGCTTTAACTACCTACATATTAGTTTCTGACTTCCTAGCCTTCACAACTTACATCCAACTGCCTGGCCTGCTGTCGTCTGTCTGTGTAGGCCTGGGGGAGGGGTTACCCATAGGGCTCATTCAGAGGCCATAGTACAACATTTGTTTGTGTTTGTCTACACCTATTCTGCTGGTTGTAACTGTTGTTGGGTATGTAACCCCCCAACTGGCATGTGTGATTCAATTACCTTGTGGGTGTCCCAGTATTGAGGGTGGTGCTGCAGGGCTGCCTATGTTGGATGCACATAGTACACTCCCTATACATGGTCAAGCACAGGTAGTGTCACGTTTGGCATCCCTTTTACTGTATGTGTGAGATGGAGAGAGGTGTTATTCCCTGGGTCCCTACTGTATCAGTGCATGTGCTATGTGTTGCCTCTTCGCCAAGGCCAGGGCATACTGGGCACACCTCCTTCTGCCTACTGGGGCAGACTCAGGTTGTTCCTCATCTGAGTCTCTCTGTGCCTGTGCAGGCCTTGGCATTGTTGGGGGGCTGTGTGGACCTGTCACATGCTGTTCCTGCTGCAGCTGTTTCCACAGGATCATATTGTGTAGCATGGCATATACAAGGACAATTTGGGTACATGTAGTTGGTGAGTATTGCAAGGCTCCACCGAATGTGTCCAGGCACTGGAACTGTGACTTGAACATCCCAAACACACGCTCTATTATGATTCATGTTTGTGTGTGTGCCTCATTATGGAGCTCTTGTTCGGGTGTGTGTGCATTTCTGATGGGTGCCATAAGCCATGGCTCCAGTGTGTATCCAGCATCCCCTACTAGATGACCATGTGGGATGTCCCCATTGGCAAATGTCTGGTACAGCTGCATCAGACACCAGATGTGGGAATCATGGTAGCTTCCAGGGCAGCCAGCATGCACATTCATTATTATGCCCTGGGCATCGCACATGACCTGGCAGTTGATGGAGGGGAAGCCCTTGCAGTTGATGTAGACCCTAACCCACTCCCCAGGTGGTGCTTTAATGCATATGTGTGTGCAGTTTATTCCACCCACTACCTCAGGGTATTCTGCTATTTGGTGGAAGAGACACATACCACTGGCCAACGCCTCATGAGTGATAGGGAAATATACGTGCTCACAGACATGTGCTGACATGGCATCCAGGAACTGGTGGAGTATCCTGGATGCTGATGCCTGTGAAATCCCCATCATATCCCCGGTTGGCCTTTGGAAGGTACCTGTAGCTAGTATTCTTAGGCCTACACATACCTTGGTATCCAATGGGATGGGTTCCCCTCTCTTAGTTCTGTGTGTGAGGCATGGCCGGCACAGCTCAATAATTTGCTGTAGGAGGTCCCTGTCCACCCTATAGCACTCCACTATCTCCAGCTCATGTAGCCTTTGGTAGGTTACCCTGGGTCTGTACACTCTTCTCCATCTCCTCACTCTGGGTTGCTCAGCAGCATTCACATCCTCATCACCCTCAGCCTGCCGGTTTATGATAGCAAAAGCAACCCCTAACATTTTTTCTCTTGCTTTCGTTTTGTGAGATTTCCCCATCTATATACACCGGTGGTGCAGAGATTTTGGGAAAAACAATGGGGAAAGGTGTTTGCATAGTTTATAGTGGTGTGCTGGGTTGGGCTGGTCTGCTGCCTGTGTAATTGGCTGTTTTTGATACATTTCACCTGTCAGCTAAGCTAGTTCTCCTTGATTACCTTCCTACTGCTGTTTTCCCTTCCCATTGCCTCCCTGTTTAAGCTTGTGTGCAAGCCGTGCAAACACAGTGCTCAAATGTGCACAGAGCTGCTATTTCCTGGTTTAACTTCCTTTTTCTTCCTGTAAAACCTGGTGCGCGGCACGTACACCCACTTACATTTTGTAAAGAGTGCTTAGGCAGGTTTAGACACACCCCTAGCTTAGCTGTGCTAAGCTAGGTGCAATCCTGAGCCACAGGGCTCCAATCCACTTACAGTATGCCTGACACCTCCCCCCATGATGTCACCTATATCCTAGTCTTGCACCCAGCTATTTATACTCTTACACTCTTGGGACCTGCCTCACACCCTGAGGATATCTGGGATTCACTATCCTTCCCCTCATTTGCATAGGATTGCCTGCTAATGCATAGCTACATGTCTCACACTGAGCCTCCCCCCTTAGCAACCACTACTCACTGGCCAGGTTGTCTTCTGCCTGCCATTGATTTACATGGCAGAATACTGATTTTAGTTAGAATGCTCATTTTAAGCTTATTCCCCCCCCGATCCCATTTGCGTGCCGCTACGCTATGCTTAAACAGCCGAGATCGGTGAAAAAAAAAATTAAAAGTTGATTTTTTTATTTTTTACAAAGTTTTCAATGCCAATGGCCTTATACTTGGCCATTGGCATGCTTCCTCAATGATATGCAGCCTTTATTTGGAGTTGTCATAGCTCCGTTTTGAAATTTGCAGAAATGTACTCGGTTATCTGCAGATTGCACTAGTCTTGCATGGACTATTGTAAGCTTTCTGGATTGCAAAATCACCTAATTTGCATGGATTTCTCCTGCAAATGAGATGATTTGCATACCAGGGCTTAGTCCGTGCAAGATTAGTGCTGGAGCTCTCGTGCACGCCCCTGCATTCCTGGATCGCATGGCAGACATATTGCCTGCGTGAGCTCCTGCACTCATTTTGCACTCCGTGCAGGCTTTTGGGAATCCAGGGAATAGTTTTCATAATTAATGCTCATTCATGCAATCGAGGCATATAGTATCAAAAATACATTAAAAAAATGTTATTAACCAGATCGAAGTGCAGTGAAAGCATTAATAGCTTATCTAGTTAGATAGTAACAATGAAGAATGTCTAACCTTCCATTCGAAGAGCATACCAGGCTACCTAATGAGTATAACCTATCTTTAATTACAAATTGAAAAATATATGTCTTTTCAGATCAAAGAATGTATGCATTGTTGTATATATAGCTAGTTCTTAATTAATAGGGATATATTCCATAAGATGTTCCATTTAAATATATAACTGTCAATTCAAAAAACATTACTTGAATATATCACCTAGAACGGTGAGCCAATTCATAACGTGCGTTTGCTGTATGAAATGCAACGCATGATAAATGCTCTAACAACAGGCGTTTAAATCTGCTGAGTCTATACTGAATGGAAGGTTAGACATTCTTAGGGTTGTCACCTTTCATCATGACTAAAACCGGAGTAAAGCCACACCCCTCACATCATCAGTAACTCTGTCCATCACACCCCCTCCCCTGCCCACATTCTGCCCATTTTGTGATGTCGCAGTGACATCACTCGGCGAGGAACACCCTCTTTTTCCATTCCTGCTGCCAACTTTCTGCTGATTTACTATGCTTTTCTGTAAAAAAGGCATAATAAATCAGCCAATTTACAAACTCCGATAGTCTGTTTCCTTTTTGAAACAGAATTCCGGAGTTTGTACAGTGTTTTCTGGACTACCGGAGAATCAGTTTGATTTCCGGATAGTCCGGAAAAAAAACGGAGGGGTGGCAACCCTAGACATTATTGATTGTTCAATCTAATTCACTACTGTGTTTTGATTTGTTCTTACCATTGATAAGTAGCATGAAGTACGCCAACGTTCAGGCGTTTTTTGTATGTGAAATGATTATAGTTATATGCAGTTATATTCCATTATTTTAGTGATGACTCCTTCAATATATGTTTTTACATTTAAATGATTTAGATGGTTTTCTAAGACAGCTATATAATTGCCTCACTTTTCATACGATGCGTTGATCGCTGTGAATGTGATTATGAAGTTGTTTTACAATGCATTATTATTGGAAGTGTATTATCTTAGTGGCATTATATACATTTAGATCTTCTGGTTCATAGTTTTATATTGGTTAGTTTTTTAGTTGTAGATTTGCAGAAGACATCATTTTGATATATTTTTGATTGGTTTATTCTCGTATTTACAGCCTTTGATAGGCTATTTACTACTGTTTTCATTTGGTTTTATTTTTACATTTGAGAAGTATTACGAAGTATGCCAATGTTTAGGCATTTGTTTTGTATGTGAAGTGATTATAGTTATGGCAATTTAGTTTAATTTTGGTTTTAAAGTGTTGCTAATATTCCTTTACTGGCTTCTTGCATAGTCTTTGTGATAGCTCATAGCTTTACATTGTATACGAATGGCTTGATCCACTGATTGGTATATTTATGAATTTATAGCGTCTGATAGGCTATCCATTATGCTCACACTGAGTGGGTCTGATTCATTGTAGTATTACCTTTGAGCCCCAGTGTGTGTGTGTATTTCTCAATGAAACTGTCCCTCATTTACGAAGGCTTCTTTTTTGTATGCTTAACTGTACATTCATTCCGTAACATTTTTGTATACCATTCAGATATTGAATGGTTCTTGTGTTTGGCCAGGAAATGAGTGCTGAATGTAGTATGTGTGATTCTGATGGCATCTATGGAGTAGATACATGTCAGTTGCAGCAGTTATGTATGTTTTTGTTCAGTACATGATATATTACTGCTACAAATAGATTACTGATGATTATAGATTTTTTCTAAAAAGCGACTAGTTGTTCTTGATTAAACTTTTAATGGAGGGGTGATTAGTAGGAATAGAATGATACTAGCCATTCATCTGTAGTTCTGGTGAGCCTTTAGACTGAAGATTTCATGTGAGTCAGACCAATGGTGGTTAGATGACTCGTACTGGCAGATACTAAAGGGTTCTTTTCATATCATTGACTCGAATTATGTATTTGTGATTGGCTGGGGCATGAAATAGTAAATGATGATTGGTTTTAACAATAGTGATTTTTTTGTGATTATTGTGCATATTTTAATTTTAGCATTTGGCATGCTTTTTACCTGTAAGCCATTGGTTCAATGATTGTATAAACAGGCAGTAATGTTTATGAAATTAGATCTGATGAAGGGTTGGATTACCTAAAAGCATCCATCTTTTATTTTACTTGCAATTTATTTCTTTTTTTGATATGTGGCACTATTAAACTGTGTTTATACCTCGACATGGTGAACATGTAGAGCTTAATTTTTGTATGTATATATATATATATATATATATATATATATATATATATATTATGTATTATATATAAAACTATGCCATAGTACTGTCATGTGCATATGAGGAGGGGAGTCTGGGAGCACAAAGAATAAGAATACATGCCACTGTTCTGTCGTGTGTGTGTGTGTGTGTGTGTGTGTGTGTGTGTGTGTGTGTGTGTGTGTGTGTGTGTGTGTGTGTGTGTGTGTGAAGAGGACTTATTAGGAATATAAATATATACCTCAATAAATGCCACAGTACAGTCATGTGCATATGAGAAGGGGTGAGTGGAGGTCTAAAAGCTATATTTCAGTGCACTATGTATGAGGGGGGTTAGTGGAAATATAAATATCTCTAAATACACTACAGTACTGTCATTTGTGAGGAGGGGTTAGTGTGAATATAAAGGATACATTCCACTGTACTGTCATGCATTTGAGTTGGGGTGACTAGGAGTGTAAAGGGTAAATGTCACTATACATCCATACATTTTAGGAGGGGTGAATGGGAGTATAAAGGCTACTTTCCTCTGTATTGTCATGCAAGTGAAGAGAGGTAAAGAAAAGTGTAAAAGTTACATGGCACTGCACTGTCATGTGTGTGAGAAAGGTAAATTAGGAGTGTAAGTACTATATGGCATTAACTGTCATGCACGTGACAAAGGGTAAACAAGAATGTGACTGTTATATGGTGCTGTACTGTCATGCATGTGAAGAAGGGTGAATAGGAGTGTGAACACAGAGCTGAAACTAAGGCAAGCAAATGGTGAGGCTGCCTCAAATGCCAGCTGTTAGAGGGTGCTCTTATGCATGTAAGAAGAGTTGGATTGAGAGTATAAAGGCTAAATGCCACAATACTGTAAATGTGTGAGGAGGGTGAATAGGAGTGTGAACAGAGCCATAATGAGGATGGGGAAAGGGGGGGCTGCCCCAGGTGCAAATTGTATGGGGGTTGCAATCTGCAGTTGCAAAATGGATGTGAATACAGTACTGGCATTCATCTAAGAAGCTACTGATGTGTAAAAATCAGTTCAAGCATTATCTTATCCAGTTAGATGAAATTAGTTAAAAGTAGTAGATATGTTATTAATCATATTAACACCATGGCATTAGTAATGCATTTAACACTACTTGTACGTACTCAAGCATATCAAATTGATTCTGTTAAATTCTTAGGATGAACTTTTCTAAAAGATCTTTCTCAATCTATTAAATTCCAAATTTCAAAAACTTGTTAGAAATCTTTAAAATTGTCTATCCTTTGGTACTGATTAAGTAATGATTCTGTTAGCATCCATAAACACAAGTTAACATTGTCTACAGTGTATTTTTTAATTAATACATTAATGTCCCCTAGATATACATGATATAATAGTTTAAAAAATGTTTGTGAAAGGTTTTTGTGTTGTGAAAGTTCACCATTAATTCCATGGGAAAATTTGATAGCATATAATACAGTCACAAATACAAGACTCAGAAAAACATATGTTTGTTCAATGATGGGTCATCATTTATAAATGGTTTGTAATATTTCAGCCTTTGTTTTCCCAGCTATTTGGGGATAAAAATATACTATGCTGACAATAATGTTTGAACTTCTTTCTAGTACCCCCACCAATACAGAATAAATTAAGATCATTACAAGAATTTTTAATGGTTAATATACCTTATTTTTATACCTTTTGACTACACAGATACCTGTTCATTACTGGAACATATAATCTTCATCAAGTATGGCTTCACACAGTACTAGAAATGTATCTGTTCAGCCATTAGCAATTCAGTCTGTTTCATTTAAATTCCATTTCCCACATCATCTGTGAAGGACCTAGACCAAGTGAAGTTGAATTACCTTCACTGTTAACTAACAAATGGAATAATGTATTACATTCTGCCTCTTTTCAGACTATGTTTAAACTTGGGAGACCATATAAGAGATTTATACTTTCCCCTCACAGTTGTATTATTCAGTATAAAATACTTGATATAACTTAATTATGCCCGTAGCATTAGGTTGGACAACCCCATTTGAAAGGTGTTAGCCTAACTGTGGTTACATGGGATTGGAAGCTGTATCCCCATATTAAACCCTTTACCATATATAATAGAGGGGACCCATGCATGAGATAAAGCATTTAGGAGCTGCCTCTGTCCATTAGTAAATTAGAGTAAATGTTGTCATCCATAGATCCAAATTGCACTTGAATATGGACAGGGTTGAGATTCTTTTTATGTGGAAGAGAAATGTGTTCCATTGTAGTGGTATCCTTAGTGAGATATACCTGCCCATTCAAACTGTTCTGTTGATATTGCAGAAGAGCTTTACATCCTTAGACCAAGTATTTATGATGCCATTTGATTTGCCAATGTGCAGAAGGTCTATCATTACTGAGTCCGAGGATGCTTTATATGTTGGGTCAGAGGATGCTTATTATGTCAGACAGAGGTCAACTCTTGGCAGTCTGTAACAGGGCTTTGAGACAGTCCATGTAGGACATATTATTTAGGCCTTGTATCCTTTTAGAAAGGTATCTCTGAGGACATTCCAGTTGTCGCATGTGTCTGGACGGATACATTCCAAAGAGGGCATGATACTTGATACTCAATGAGGGCTGAGAAAAGGGGGGGACAATGACATCTCTAGGTCTAGATGCAATCTCTTTGTTTATAAGCTGTGCAATATAAAAGGGCTTTCTTATTATTATTTTTTTTTTACTCGAATGATTTTTATTATGGTGGTAACATAAATAATAAAATATGCATAAATCCTAGTAAATAAATAAAGGACTTACTTATGACATTGGACACATGTTGGTCGAAAGTTATGTCACTGTCCACAGAAGTTCTCAACTCCTGAACAACTGGGTCAACTCTTGGGGGTGTATTGTCAATGTATTATTCCTCCAGTAGATGACTTCCCAAAGGATATGATCATGCCTTTTTTGGCATTTAGTTTCAGTTCATGAGACTGGTGCCAGTTATTTATTGTTTGGACAAGTCATTTATGGATTCAGTGACTGCTCCTAACTTACAGTTATCTGCAAACTTACCCAGCCTGAGCCCTTTGATATTGTCTTTTACTTCAGAGAAGTAAATGCCAAGCAAGAAAGGCCCCAGTACCGAACCCTGGGGGGACTCCACAGGTGACTGGTCTCATTGTGCAGGTAACTTCCCCTATTTTAATTTCCTATATCCTGTCTGTGAAACAACTGGCAATCCAGTGATGTAGGGGCTCATTTTCAGTTTATTCAGCTTTTCTACTATGCCTGAGTGGAGGATTGTGTCAAAAGCCTTGGCCAGATCAAGATATGTTGTGTGTACCATTTTACCTTCATCCATTGCTTTGCTGACCTTTTCAAAAAAGTCCACCAGAATGAGTAAGCATGACCTGCCCTTGACAAAGTCAAACTGAGATGAGTCCAGTGTTTGGAGTTTCCATATATTCTTATTGATTAGTTCCATGAGAAGTCTTTCCATGGCTTTGCACATGAGGCTGGTAAGACTTATGGGTCTGTAATTTCCTTAGTTTGTGGAAGGTCCTTCCTTATGCAGGGGGATGATTGCAGCTGTTCTCCATTCACTTGGTACAAAACCCATATGGGAACTGAGGTTGAGCAGTGTTGTTAGGAAGGGTGGCTTAGTCGTGCTTTATGATATGTAAGGTGCATCCATGGATATCGTCAGAACCCATTGCTGCAGTCATTGTAGGTTTGATAGTGCTATTAGGACTTGATCTTGTGTGATAGCTGGAGATGAGTTGGTTTCAGGCATATCTTGTGGAATAGATAGAAGGGGAGAGGAGTAAAGTTCGAGCTGAATTTATTAGTCAATAGGTTCACTATATCTTCAGCCTCAGTGTAGGTAACATCAGTCACAATCAAATAACAAACCAGCTAGCACTGAAGGAAGGCTTGACAACAACACTCAAGTTGAAAGCAGGCTTTATTAAGCAAATTCAGGAACATCCTGAATGATGATTCCTGATTGTTCCTGAATTCACTTAATAAAGCCTGCTTTCCACTTGAGTGTTGTTGTCAAGCCTTCTTTCAGTGCTTGCTGGTTTGTTATTTGGTTCTTGCAGTTTACGAGCACTTGCCCTGATATACTTTTTGGGTATCATTCACAATCAGCTGAGTGCATTGCTATATTGCGCTTTTGAGATTATGAACATAACTAAAAAAGACCTTGTGATTGTCTTTGGCTTGGGTGGCTATTTTAGCCTCAGACTTGGCTTTGGTTGATTTTATTAAGTTCTTGAATTGTTTATTTATGTCAGTGACAAGGGCTATTATTCTGGGAATTACTGTTCTTACATTTGGTCAAAACTCTCTTGCTTTTACTGGTATTGAGAAAAGTCCAGGAATCTCTGTGCATGTGCAATGGTGGTGGTGTAGGTTTCCAATCTATAGCCGGATAGTATAGCTCCCCTAGGAAAAAGGTACTGGGTTTGATACTGAGAGATTCCACTTCTTGTAGATAGGTGTTGTGGCTTTCTTGTATCATAAAGGGAGTTCTATAGCTACACAATATGTGGCACAGGACATCAATGATGGTTATTTGGACATGAACAACTCTACTGTATAATAATGCTTTATCAGCCTTGATGTGAGTCTCTTCTGGCTGAAGATTGAGACACCTTTACCTTTTTCCCCTCCTGCACAGTTGCTGGTCTAAATGTGCGGAAGGCATTAATAGTACTGCATAGCCAGAGTGCTCAACGCTATTATAAACCATGCCTCAGTCACTACACAGACATCAGTGTCTTTCAGGGTGAGAAGGGCTTGTTTAGAGTGCGGTTTCTTATTTAGGTTTGTTTAGGCATTGATCAGTATCACTTTTTTGATATTTTACTTTGTTTGCTACATTATGTTGGTTGGTTTATCAGGTTGACATTGCCTAAAATAGGCACTATGGGGGTAGACAATGTCTTTTCCAATAGTCAAAACCCTAGAGGGGAGAAATGCAGGCCATCTCAAGTGAAGCAGCATGGTCTATCGATCATATTGTCCAAATATTGGGCCCCCTTTGAATGACACCAAAAACTAAGGCAATTATCAAAGTCAATTATTTTTGCTCATATTGCTTCATCATACTTGGATAAGGTAGACTGCTCCACAATGCTAGGCTCATACTGGCCTGGGGCACATAGTCTGAGAGCTCCATCATATCTCTCTTTATATAGTCCAGTGAGGTACAGCTTAAGTCAAAGACACCAGCATAAACTGTGACATAGTCATACTGGTACTTTTTGTTCAAGGACTTGAGTGGGTGTGTGATTTGTTGGATTTTGGCACCAGACAAGCAACTAACCATCACTCTTTCCTTGATCAGCCTGGCAAGAGACACACCTGAATGTCTTACAATGGAGTCAGCTATAACAACAATGTTTTGTTTGGTAGATGTTTGCCTTATGGGCTCAGCATTCATGTCTTTGGGACTCTTTGTGCTATGTGAGGTGGAAGGCTTACCTTGCAGAGTGTCTTTTTTGTCTGAGTTGTGTTTTGGAGGTCACTGTGGTTTAGGCAATTTAATCTTTAGAACCTCAGCATATGATGGATTATGTGTATTGTGATGGCCTTGGAGAGGTGTGATGTGTGGTGTATTGCTGAAAATGTTGGTGTCTGAAGTTATGCTGATTGAGTAACAGATAATTGTCAGACAGCATGAGACAATTACTACACTGTCTCAAAGTACTCATCTCAATCTGGCTGGTTACAGACGTTGTGGGGAAGTGCTGTTCCATGGTTTTGTGAGGAATGACTTACACGTGGGGGCAAAGGTGGCTATAGTTGCTTGGAGTTTGGTTTGTTTATGATAATGTTTTGTTATGCTTACTACTAAGCCATAGGGAAATGACTAGGTAACTGATCATGGGTGTAGTGCAGCTCAAGGTGTGTTTATTTGTGCTTGGCACAGGTTACTTGAGCCTAAGACCTGGATTTCTAAGGCTGTTTAGATTTTGCAGGAATCTCACAGGGAGGAAAGCTTTTGCAAAGACAACCTACTAGCCAAAGTCACTGAAACAGTCACATTTGTATTATTGAGACAGGTGTACCTTCAACTCTTTTTATATTGAGAAAAGACTATCTAAAGAAGTTATTTCTTGAGGCAGACAATTCTGCAAAGCAGGCACAAGTTTGTGGAAGTATTTTTTCATAAGAAACTATGGAAAAGTATGTACTCTATCAAGAAATATCTAGAGTTACCTGCACCAGCTATTCATTTGATCCAATTCTCATTAGTAGCATGTCGTTGTTCTGAAAGCAAGTGGGTTTCTTGTATAAAAGCTACTTGGACCTTGCAATTATAAATGAGGTGAAAGATAAGTTTACATTTGGCCAAATTCTGTATTTATTTTAAGTTCAAAAATAATATGTTGAACACCATAATGAAACATAATAAAAGTAAAGCAAGTATATGTCATTAAAATCTTTTATACTGCAGTTAAAAAATAATTAAATGCATGCTATGTAACTTCAAAACTGCAGAATCTTTCTCAGGTACTCCCAGGCCTACCTCTAAATTATTATTTTTGACATAGTGGTCAAAAAATAAACAAAACCTAACTAGTATAGGTACTATTACAAGCTACATAAAATTGATTATGAAACCTCTGAAAAGCACTACACAAGTTTAATTACTAGTCAGCTATTGCTAAAAACATGATCTGATGTGGCCCGTTTTCATCCTTTCCTCAACTAATGTTAAGGAATGAACTCTCAAGCTTCTTCCATACCAATAATGCACCACCCCTAACGTCCCTCAGATCTTGCTTGCTGCTTTAGTGTTTAGATGTGGTCACCTTCTGCTCTCCAGATTTCAGTGAGAGATAAGTAAATTTTCCATATTTCCTCAATAAAATCCTTTACAAATAACTATTCCTTTAATCTTTAATCTTCATTTTTCATTTAAAGTGTTTCTTTTGTTATCTTTCTTATATTTTGAGTGTTAGAACTTTTCTACCATCATGGTAGGCCTATATCCTTCCCTTTTACCCTTCTTTACACATAATGTAAACTCTGTCATTACCATTCTTGGTGTACTCTATTTTCTACAAGTCTTTTTCTTGTAGTTCTTAAAATATCATTGCTGGTATTTTTCCTTTTCATATTTTCTTTTCTGCCTATTAAAAAAGTTTACTTTAACTTCTCTCTCTCTCAACTAGGAAAATGTCTAAGAAGGATCCAGCAGGTTTTAAAAAATATGACAAGTATGGGCACAAATTGCCTTTGTCTGATGCCCTCAGTCTTTGTGTGTATCGTTTAGGACCAGAACACTTACAACAAGACTGCAGTATTTGTCATGGGTTCAACCCCTGAGCTTTAGCAGACAGGAAAAATAAGCTGATTTTAAAGGGATTACTGCCATCTCTCTTTTCTGAAGTTATTGCTGGAGTTCAATTCCCCCAAGCATAAATCTAAAGACCCATCAAAAAGGTCTAGGTCCTTGGATTCTCCAGCCTCTACCTCTTCTGAACCAAGAAGATAGAAAGAAAAACTGGATCCAAAGCTATGTCCAATCCGACCATAATCAGATCCAACCACACATATTTTGGATCCTACATCCTTGGCTCTATCAGATCCTTCATCTTCGGATCTGAAGCCCTTACCAAGAACTAAATATTCACCAAGTCTGGATCAGGTTCCTTCCAGGCTGCCATCTCCCTTTTTAGAGAGGCACTAAAAATCACCATCCCTGGTATCCTATCATTCCTGCAGGAGTCTCACTGAAGCAGATGTGGAGAGGATGATGAGAAATTTTTCATGGAGCAAATTCAGAAGGGAATTGTCATGGTTCCTACCCCTTTGGGTCAGGAACTCCATCCATCTACAACTCCAACGATAACAGCTCTTTCTCTAATTTAACCTGTGGTTTTAGACCCCTCAGATCCAAGCTTTCCAGGTCCATCTCATTTGGATCCAAAAAGAACATCATCTTCAGATCTGACTACTGCTCTGTGTGCACCAGCTGTCCAACATCCTCAGAGCCGGATGAATCTCAGAGCCAAAGCTTCCCTGTCGGATCTGAGAAGATGCGGTTGACTTCAAAGTTTTCAGTCATCTCTTCCTCTTGGAGCTTCAGCACTGGATAGCTTGGCTATGGCTTCCACCTCAGGTGGATTGCTGTTGGAGCAGAGGGAGGTGACAAGCCAGAAACTCACTTTCTTGGTTCTGTTGGCTTCCTTCTAGCCAGAGCTGTCTGTCTTTGAGGTAGTAAACGCAGTGTTCTCTGCTCCGGTAGGTCAGAGGGGTCCTTCCCTCTCATATCTACTTTTTACTTCTCAGATGACTTTGTACCATTATCTTCAACATTCTACCCCACAGAGACAGCCAGCCCAAAGCTTCCAGTCTACCCAGCAGGGTATTTTTATCTCTTCTGATACTTCTCCATACCACCACATCAAGGAAGTCCCTAGGAAGAGAAAGTGCAAAAGGAGATGATTGGACTCTCCTCAGGAGTCAGTCACTGAGGATACTGATTTCATTGAAGGTGAGGGGTCCCCAAAATTGCCACCTGATGACATCTTATTTGAAGACATTCTTGAGATCCTAAAACCAAAGGGTGGCTGGTCTTCCCATAACCCTTCTTCTGAGGAATCAGTTTTTCCTGGAAGCATTTGGTACTTGTCAGCCTACCTCCTGGGTTACTCCTTTGGCCAATGAACTTATTGATTTGATCTTCAAGTGGGCATGGAAGGAACCTGATATGATCGAGCCAATCCTGAACAGACCAGACCAGATTATTGCTCCACCAGTAGGCCGAGAATATTGGAGTAAAGGGGTTCTAGTAGATGTCATGTTTGTGGCTGTGGCTACAAAAAAGGAACTCATTGAACAGAGTTCCACTGTCCATCCTCCTAATAGCGAGTCAAGGGTGATAGACAGATTTGGGAAGTGTGTTTATGCTTCAGCGACATTTGCACTTAGATCACTGAACCATTTAACACATTTTACTATGCTACAATGAGATTGTATTTAAGAATTATCCAAATCTCTTTCTGGAACTGGAACTGATCAGGCTCAATCTTCATTAGTTTCTCAGTTGGCTACCCTACAAGCTGTATCGAATACGTCCATGAGGCTTATCTTGCACACTGCAGAAGGCACTTCAAGGGCTGCAGGTTCAGGCATTTACATCAAGAGGCATGCCTGGATGCACCTGTGTGATTTTGCAGAGCCCTTCAAGTCATCGTTCATCAATGCTCCTTTTGACAGCAGTTCTTTGCTTGGCCCGACTGTAAAGGACACACTCTCTGGGTGTGAGAAAGATGAAAAGACCTTCTCTGCAGTGGGAATGCATTTTTTGACCCCTCAAAGGACGTTTTGCAGGAATCTAAGGGGAGGTCAAAAATTGTGTTCAGAAAATCTCGGGGTCATTTCCAGGACATGTGGAGTTAGCTCTCCAGTGGCAGAGGTGGGAGTGATAATGGAAGATGATGCTCCCATGACAGAGGAAGCCCGCAAAACTAGGGGTCTAGTCATTCCTTTTCAGACAGACCCTTTCAGTGCTCCTGAATGAAGGCAGTAGGGGGTTGGTTATTTCTGCACTAGAAAGCCTGGCAAAGTATAACAAAAGACAGCTGGATGCAGATAATTATTTCCAGCAGTTATGTAATTCCCATTTCCCTACCTTCACCATTATCCAGAAAAATTCCTGATATTCCACCCAATCAGAGGAAAGCAACAGCACTAGAAATCCAAAAGCTGCCAGAAAAAAGAGCGATCCAAGAGGTCCCACCAGATCAGATATAAATCAGAACTTACTCAAGATTCTTTTTAGTGCCAAAGAAAACAGGAGACTGGAGACCAATTTTGGATCTCACTGTACTGTCGGTTCAACACACAAAGTTCCAAACGGTCATGGTTCGTCCATTCTGCCCTTTCTGGGCAAGGATGACAGGATGTGCTCAATAGATCTTCAGAATGCATACTATCATATAAAGATGAACAGACAATCCAGAAGGTACTTACGCTTCTGGTCGGGAGCCAGTCATTATCAGTCCAGATCTCTGCCCTTTGGGCTAACCATAGCCCCCAGGGTGTTCACCAAGTGTATGGCAGTGGTTGCAGTTCACTTAAGACTGCAAGGATTCCAGGTGTTTCCATGTTTAGATGACTGGCTCATTATCACCTGACCAAGCAATGACCAATAGAAGCTCAGGATCAGGTGTTACTGACCTGTTCGCGTTTTGGAATAACTATAAATTACAACAAATCTCATCTGCAACCAACCCAGACATTAGAATTCATAGGAACAGTGTTCAACACAGTATCTCTAGTAGCTTCTCTTCCTCTATCAAGAGTGCAAACAATAAGGATGCAGGTAAGGAAAATAATTTGTACCAGAATTTCAGCCCAATTGATTCTGCAAGCCCTGGGATCAATGTCAGCAGCGGTAATTTTAGTCCCTTTAGCAAGACTCCACATGAGAATTTTTTAATGTATGCTAGCAACACAATAGTCAATGCTTTCTCAGCCCATGTCTGCAAAGATAAGAATAACCCAGGTATGCAAACAATACCTTTCCTGGTAGATGCAGTCAGAAAAGCTGTTACAAGATCATCCTTTCATCCTCCCTCAGCCCAAGGCCATAGTGACCACAGACACTTCCCAGATTGGGTGGGAGGTACTTCCTGGGGGAAACAGTCCAAGGTACTTGGTCCCCTGTAGAGGCCAACCTGCATATCAATGTTCTGGAGATGAGAGCAGTGCTCTTAACATTGCAGACATTCCAGGACTCTCTTCCTCTTGGGAAAATTGCAGTCCAGAAAGACAACATATCAGTAGTCTGGTACATCAACAAACAAGGGGGAATCAGATCTTATCCCCTATGTTGAGAAGCCTTTAGTGTGGCAATCGGTGATACCTTCCAACTGCTTTCTAATAGCATTGCATATTCTGAGGAAGTCCAGTGTGATAGCAGACAAACTGAGCAGGTCTGTTTTACTACCTCACGAGAGGTCTCTCAACAACAAAGTAACATAAATGATTTTCAGTTGGTGGGGCTAGCCTTTCTGTGATCTTTTTGTATCTCCCCTGAACAGTAAGTGCAGCAGCTTCTTTGCCTTGATCCCCCCCACTGGGGTAATCACCAAAAGATGCTCTGCTCCACGATTGGCCCCTGGTTTTCTGTATGCTTATCTTCCAACTCGAATCCACCTTGTAGGTCCTTCAGAAAATACAAGGTTTGTTTAAAAAAAGGTTTTAATGCACAATCCACAAACTGCATAAACACATAAATGCACTTGTAGCACCAGCATTTTCGTCTCTCCTCATAAAGACTTCCTCAGATGACCTAGAATAAAATTATACCCTTTATATAGTCCCTCACATATATGAATAAACCAATCACATTGTATAATAAAAAATTAAAAAAAAATAACTTCCTTTAGGAAAACAGTGTTGTATAAAACCTTAAATTACATAGAGAAATAAACACTTACTTAAAAACATACTATTACATAAATACTTTAAAAGTCATTAGATACTTTCCTTTCAATACAAAAATATAAAAAATGTTAATAAAAACAATTTAACTTAATCAGGTGATGTAGAAAACAACATTATTGTATCTTCTAGTGGCTTTATTAGGAACTGTGTCTTAAATGAAAATTATAGTTTGGCAGATTTCAGTTTTAATAATGGAACAATAGATATAAAATCATTTAAACCAGGGGGGCTTGATGCTTCCAGCGTTACTTGCCACCAAAGTTCCCTGAACTATTCTCTCCTCCCATAATCCACCCCTGATTTCTTTTGGTATTTGTTCCAAGACTAAAAAAATAAAGTTAGCTTTTAAACAAACTTTCATGTGTTTATATAAAGCATTGGTCTCCTTTTTGTTCAAAATGTCATATTTATGTTCATAAATCCTTCTCTTTAGTCTATGTTCGGTTTTACCTACATAGAAGGATCTGCACTCAACACACAAAGCAAGATATACTAACCCCATGGCTTCACAATTAAAGCACCCAGGGCTGCATACCCACCTATTCCTAGCCTCAATAAAAAGTTTGTCAGTGTTAGCTATACTTGCACATTGGGAACAATGGCTGCATTTGTAAGTCCCCTCTCTCCTCCTGTTCCCTGCCTTGTTTTTACTACCATGTCCAAGAATGCTTTTCAAACTAGGTGAGTTCTTGTATACAAATTTCAGAGGGCTATTGGGGAGCTTTTCCAAGTCTGAAATGGTTACAAACCTTTCCCATTCAGATTTAATAATTCTCTTTGTTGCTCCATTAAGAGCATTGTACTCTAATACCATAGCTCCATTGTAATTAACATCATGTTCTTCCCCTGCATCGTTGTGCATTATTTCATTCTGTCCTAGAATGGGTCTATATTTAGTAGATCTCCCAGCCATTACTTCTACCTCAACCCCCTCCACCAGGTCCAGTGGGTAACCCCTTTCCAAGAAAAATTCTTTTAACAATCCACATTATTTGTTAAAATCATAACTTGAAGTAGTAATTCGGCTACCACGGACATACTGACCCTTAACTATGTTCCTTTTGCAATGTGGGGGATGTGCACTTCTATAATGAAGAAATGAGTTACAAAAGGTAGGCTTTCTAAATACCCTGGACTCAAATTTACCGTCTGCCTTATATATTTCCACATCTAAATATTGCAAACAGTCCCTGGATAGTGTGTAAGTGAATTCCAAAAAAATAGTGGTATTCTTCATATAAACCAATAATTCATCAAATAACTCTCCAGTCTCTTTACAAAAAATTACTATGTCATCTAAAAACCTCTTATAGACTGTCCAATTAGTAGCAAACTCTGAATTTAATATATATTTTTCCTCCCACTTAGCTAGAACAAGGTTGGCATATATTGGGGCACAAGCTGCCCCCATTGCCACACCTTGTATTTGCTGGTAAAATTCACCTTTGAAAAAAATGAAATTGTATTTTAAAACCAATTCCATTAAACTAATACAAACTAGCTTCTCATTGTGGGTTAAATCAGTATCTTCAAATAAAATTTCTTCAAATAAATCCATTCCTTCCCAGTAGGGAATGCTTGAAAATAAATCTTTTACGTCTATAGTAATGAAGGTTAATTCATCATGAAACAATTCTGGGGTAATTTCCTTCAAAAAGACCCAAGGATCTTTTAAAATGGCCTTTCTTTTGACCCATAACTGTTTAAGTTTATTATCTACATATTTAGCCAAGGGGAGCATCTTAGACCCTTCTGCCAACACTATAGGCCTTAAGGGGGGATCTTTCTAATTCTTGTGTGTCTTGGGTATTCCAAATATGGATGGAACTCTTGATTTGTCTACCCTTAAAAATCTAAGTGTTTTTTCATCAATTAGGCCTTCCATATACAGATCTTCCAAAACACTGTCTATCCTTTTATAGGCTATATTAACCTCATTGTTAGACACACTGGAATAAGTCACTTCATCCATCAAAATATGATTAATTTTACCATCATAGGTTATATTATCCATTATTACTACACCTCCTCCTTTATCCGTCTTCATAACTCATATGTCAGGGTTAGCTTGTAATTCCTTAAGTATAGTATTCGCTTGACTAAATAGACTGGGTCTATATTTCATTTTACTATATTCCCTTCTTTTCAATAACCCTCTCCAAATTCCTTAGCTGGTGGTGCAATGGTGGGTTGTATGTACTCTTTCGTCTTACTCCCTGTTCAGACTCACTTGAAATTGCAGGTAAAACCAGGCCCAGGTTTACTTTTCTAATGAACATTTTTATGTCCATTAATGTTTTTGTAAGGTCACCTGATTAAGTTAAATTGCTTTTATTAACATTTTTATATTTTTATATTATAAGGAAAGTATCTAATGAATTTTAAAGTATTTATGTAATAGTATGTTTTTAAGTGTTTATTTCTCTATGTAATTTAAGGTTTTATACAACACTGTTTTCCTAAAGGAAGTGATTTTTTTAAATTTTTTATTATACAATGTGATTGGTTTATTCATATATGTGAGGGACTATATAAAGGGTATAATTTTATTCTAGGTCATCTGATGAAGTCTTTATGAGGAGAGATGAAAACACTGGTGCTACAAGTGTGTTTATGTGTTTATGCAGTTTGTGGATTGTGCATTAAAACCTTTTTTTAAACAAACCTTGTATTTTCCGTTTTTTGAAGGACCTACAAGGTGGATTCTAGTTACAATTTTGGTGCTTCTGCTTCACTTTTTTGTTTATCTTCCAACTCCCCAAATTACCAAATTCCTTCAGAAAGTAGCCTGGCTGAAAAGTAAAATCATCCTCATTGCACGTTACTGGCTTTGGCAGATTTGGTTCTCCTTCCTTTGGCCTAATCTACTATACCCATCTGGGATTCTGGATCCAATTCTAGACCTTCTGTCTCATTCGACAGGCATGGTTCACCCAGGTATCTCAAATCTCAAACTAACAGCATGGTTTCTCCAATTCCTTTAATAGCCAGGCAACCAATGCTTTCTTTCCTTGGTTGTTTCCTTACTTTTATCTTCCCATAAAATGTCTACTAGAAAAATCTACAGGAATAAATGGAAAAAGTTTGTTTGCTGGGCAGAATAAAATCAGACAGACCCCTTCTCAGCTCCAATTCATTCTGTTCTAGAACTTTTAGTGAGTTTGCTTAACGAGGGTGCTAATTCATCGGCTATTAAAGTTCAGCTCGCAGCAATCTCTAATGTTCATGTGCAATTTCAAAATTCTTCCCTGGCTTCCTTAAACTGTGCAAACCATTTTTGAAAGGTACTGTTCTGCTAAGACCCCCGTTTCAAGACCCAGTGCCCCCATGGGATTTAAATTTGGTGCTGCAAGACTTAATAGACTCTCCCATTTAACCTGCAGATAAATGTGATCTTAAATTTTTAAACTGGAAAACTGTATTTTTAGTAGCAATTACATCTGCTAGAAGAATTTTAGAACTTCAGGAGTTATCTTCTAAGCCACATATTTGGTTTTTCATAAGGATAGAGTCACATTATGTACTAATGCTTCCTTCCTTTCCAAGGTGGTGTCAGAATCCAACATTAACCAATCCATTAACTTGCCAGTATTTTTCCCACAATATGTAAATAAAGGAAAATATATGCTGCACTTACTGGATGTTCACAGAAAATTATGTTTCTACCTAGACAGAACAAAAGAGATCGGAAAGACGGATCAGTTATTTGTTTCTTTTGCACATTATAAATTGGGTGAATCAATTACAAAGGTAACTCTAGCTAGATGTCTGACAAATTGCATCTCCTTTATCTATAACAAATTGAATCTCTCCTTACCAAAACCATTAAAGGCTCATTCAACCAGATCTATGGCAACTTCTGCTGTATTCCAGTCTAGATCTTCTATGGACAATATATGTGCAGCTGCACCTGGTCAATTCCTCATAACTTTATCACTCATTATAAACTAGATTTGGTCTCAAGGGGAAGAGCAGCCTTTGGCTCAACCGTACTCAGGAATATCCTTCCTTAGAGTCCAACCAGGAATTTAGGTAGCTGAGGACTCTGTTCCATTAGCCGAGGAAAGGATAAAAATGGACAACATCAGATAAAGAATTTACATACTTACCATAACGTTCCATCTGTGTTGTCTATTCTCATTCTTCCTCAACTCCCCATTCACCACCCCCCTCCATTTTCATAACTGACTTCTAGGGGAATGAGCTACTTCGGGACACCTACGTCCTTTGTATTGAACTCCAGTTATGGTACTTCTTTTATAGGTTCATAGGTAAGTACGAGGCTATTGGCCCTAGGGCCTATACAAGCCTAGCCAGGCTTCCTGTCAAGCTGCAAATATGATCTGAGAGATGCTAGGGGTGGTGCATTATGGGTAGGAAAGGAGCCTGAGAGTTCGTCATTGGCCACAAACTAGTAAAACGGCCAAGTCAGATCCAAGGATCGGATCTGCTCCTCAACATTAGTTGAGGAAGAATGAAAATGGGCAACACAGATGGAGCATTATGGTAAGTGCATAACTTTTGTGTATCTACATAAAGTGAAATTCTAAAACAAATAATTAAATTAATCATTCATTTGGTTAGTACATTCCTTGAAAACTGTGTTTATATTCAGAGGACTTTAAAAGTAATATTTAAAATCTAAACTGAATCCATATTCACACAATTAAATGTTACTATAGAATGAAGGGATGGAAACCTTAAAAAAATAATTACTTTTGATTGACATTGTCATTTATAAAGTTTTTGATGTTATAACACATTTGGAAAAACTGAAGTAGTTTTGGCTTTAAACAAGATCAAATTCTTAATATATCCACTGACTAATAGCTTTTTTAATCATAGCAATATTAATATAGAAAAGCAAATATGTTTCATAAAGAGATAAAGCTATCTATTGATGTACAGTCATAACATCAACTGCACCCACAGTTAAAATATAAAATAGTTTTCATCTTTGACAACAACTTAAATGCATCAACTGAACTCAGAGCTCAAATTCATATAGAATAGCTCACATTTATCTACATCAAAAATAAAAATACATAACTGGAAAAATAAAAGAAAAAAAAAAAGCATCCCATAGAATACATTCATGTACACAGCTGAAACACTGAGACAAACAAAAGCCAGATCTAATATTACAATATAATGGAAATGTAACAGCTACTTAACCACATAACAATGTGTCAAGATAAGTAACCCTTTAATATTATGATCTCTTAATATAAAATTTATAAAATACACAAAAAGATAAATTAAATAATTGTGAATGTTAATAACATATTCAGCAGAAAAATATCAAAACAACAAACATGCTAAAGGCAATCATATAAAAAATAAACATGAAAGTGTACATGTGCAGCCAAAACATTAAACGAAACAGGATCCTGATGCAGATTTCATAATGTGTCAATACATAAGCATAAAACAGCGCTAATATAACCTTAGAACAAAATGAAACAATCATGCTGACAGCCTAAGTACTGTAATCATAAGCAAATTGTGCAATTAATAATTGCAAATATTAATAAAAAATAATTTTTCCATTACTTCAGTCAAGCTTTAAAGATTAACTGCACTTTTTCGTAATAGCATTTAACAAATACACTTAAGTAAAGAAAATTAGATATGTCAAACTAGGCACAGATATTTGGACATCTAACACAAAACAAATACCATTCTAGTTTGATAGTAATATCTTTAACTAAAACATACTTCAAGACATTTAAGTAAACCATTCAAGGAATTTTGGCAGAGAAAAGTCTACAAGGAATGAGATGCTTCCATATCCAAATCCACCAAATACTTAGTTTTATCTAGTAAGAAAGACGGCTTGGCTGGATTGCACATTTGGAAATAAAAACTATGTTGTATCAAAAATCTAACAGAACATTGTAGGTTTTTGCCTTGTTTGTCTGTATCAAGAGGAAGATCTTCAGTAATTTTATAATTTTTGCAAGTTCCATGAACACTCATTCTTAAACATATAAATGTTTAGGATAATAATGCATTGTTGAAAGTTTAGTATCTCATATTAACTTCATTATGGTGCATTCCAAGCTTAAGGTGTAGGATATGTCATGGTGGTGCAGTGGATAGCATTGTTGCCTCACAGCAAGAAGTTCTCTGGTTTGATTCTTAGCTTGAGCACCTTCTGTGTGGAGTCTGCATACCCTCCCTGCAGTTGAGTGAGTTTGAAGACATGCAGGTAAGTACAAGGGTATGTGTTTGCCTGTGAAGGCTGGGCACCAGGCTGACAACTTGACATTGTAAAAACTCTACTACCAATCAATCTGCAGTGTGGTGACCCCTAACTGGAAAAAGCCAAACAACATTGCTTTTACAAACTTGAGGTGTGGTGTGCCCAATAGGTGTCATTGATTACAAGAGAATTGTTAGATTTTTGGCTGATCCAGCAATGTAAAACAAGTATCTGTAACTGTATTCAGCAAAAGTAACAGTTAATGCTTCTGTTAATTAACATATATGATTATATTGCTCTGTGAGCTCTGCAGATGTTCATCATATTGATCACTGCTGCAGTAGCCTTAGCTCTATGGGTTATATCTTACCGAGGATACAATGGCAGTCCAACGTCCACAGCTTCAGGGCACTTTCCATACCCTAAACTGCCAAGCACCTCAAGCCGAGCTGACTAAAATACAAGTCTGGGCACAGAGCCCTTCAGAGCTTTTACTGCCACTGAAGAGTATGTTTTTCTGAGGCTTTTGAAGATCAATGGTTAGATTGTGCTTTCTTTTGCTAGGTAGATAAGTTCCCCTTGGGGAAAAAATTAAATTTTCTTAAATTTATTGATGTTTTATTGCTTTTATCTACAGGGAAGTAACTTTAAAGCTAGGATTGTTCTGCTTTAATGGACTGTCTCAAAACTGTAATGTACTTTTAAACAGAGCACTCATTTTTTTTCTGTCAGTTTAAAAGAAAAGTTAACTAACTGAACACATATTTTCTGTGAAGAAATTGTTTATTTTTCCTTGTTAGGGCTGGCATAGTATTTGAAAGTGCTTTTACTGTGTTTTTTTTCTATCAAAAAAGGTAGCTTTTATAGACTGGCAATTTTACTGTCATTTGCTGCTTGTCTTCCATTGGAAACAGGCACCATTTTCAGCTTGGCCATGGAATAGACTGCTAGTCCCTTGGTTGGTCCTTCTTCAAGCCACAAAAAAAAAAAAAATGTTAAGCAAACATCCTTTGACACCCCAGCAGGCTAGCAATTTGCCTCAGCCACAGGTGGGTGACTCTGCTGTGGCCATTTGTTGTACCTCAGACCATTCATCTTTTACCCCTGATCCCTCTGGTGTAGCACCTAAACCCACTATGAATTGGGGGTTCGCCACATTCTCTGTGGCTGTTGGAGTCTCCTCAGTGGGTACTTTTATCAGTCCTGGGAGAGGGAGCAGGGAAGTTTTCCCTGTTGCACCAGAATGCTGTGCTCATTCCTGAGGAAGCAGCTGCTGCTATTAGTAACATAGATTTCTCAATTGTTCCTGTCTAAAAGAAACAGAAAGCCAAGCAGGTATCTACTCCTCCTCAAATTTCTTTAGATAAGATTAGTTTACTCTGTCTGGCTCAAGGTTTAATTCAGGCTATTGACCCTTCTTGTAAAGTAGTTTCCTGTAAAAGAAAGAGGAGTTGCTCTTTTCCTGAAGAGATTCAAGATTCTGAATCTGAGCAGAAAGATGCAGAGATGGCTTCATTTTTGTCTTAGACTTTTGATTCAGACTCAGAGGAGAGCTCAGTTTCTGACTCTCCCTACGGGGGTTCTTTTCTCTGAGGCTATTGCTGGAATGTGTCAATGTTTCAGTGGGAGAACACTGAGGTTTCTCAGAAATATTATGAATTTTGTAGAAGGAGTTTCCAGAACCTACACCCATTCATCATGTTCTGTCAGCCATAGAGGATGTGTGTGCTACTGTCTGCAATTTTCCAGTCAGCCAGCTGCACCTAAAACGGTAGATAGGAAGTATAAACTTTCTCAGTCGTTTAAAGTTTTATACAATATTCCCAAAACTGATCCAGGAGCTATACTGTGGGTTGATGACACTGCTGCTAAGCACTTAGTTAATTCTAATCCTACTCTTTCTGATAAGGATGGGAAAATTATTGGTAGGTATGGGGGAAAAGTGTATACTTCTCCAATTTTGGTTTTCAGAATTTTGAATTGTCAGTTGTATATGTTAAAGTTTCTTCTGGCAAATTGTAAAAGGATAAGGAATGTTTTATCTGCAGTTTCTTTTTGTGAGGAAAAATCTACTTTTAATATCCTTTTGCACAGGTCACTACTCATTGTTTGCAGTGTGTGTATGTCTCTATTGATACTTCTTCCAGGACTACGGCTACTGGTATTATTTTAAGGAGGTTTGCATGGCTGTATTCTCAAAACCTCCCAGATGATGGTAAAAATGAGATTTTAAATTCTCCCTTGGAGAGAGATTTATTGTTTGGCGCATCTGCTGCAGAGGTGATCAAAAAGTGTAATGAAAGGACCATACTGATCCAGGGAATCTCTAAGATTTCTCAGTTCTTTTCTAAATTCTCCAATGGATTTTCTTTCTCCTCTTCACTTTTTGCAGAAATATAGAATAAGCAGTCTCAGCAGAATTCAGATAAGCAGACATTTAAGAAGGAATGGGAAGAGAGTTCCAAAAAGAAGTCACTAACTTCCCAAAACCAATGATTGTCCAATATGTCTGAATGACTATTCAAGAGACCCTGTGGCCCATCCCCAACCCGGCCCCCTTTTTCTTCCAGAAAGTCTTAATCTCCATTTTTCTCTATGGCAATAGATTGTTTCAGGCAAATGGGTTCTGAATATTTTTCATCAATATTACAGATGACAGTGGGAGGAAATTTGTCTTTTTCAGGGGGTCATTCCTCATCCTCCAGATCAGACTCTTTTGTTTCCACCTATTTTTTTATCACATGCTGTTCCAAGGAGTGATAGAACCAGTTCTTCCTTGCCAAGTGGAGAAGGGCTTTTACTCAAGGATGTTCCAGGGGTCAAGGAAAGAAAATACTTAGAACCAGGTTTGGTTCTTTCTTTCCTAAACCCGTTTGTGATAGAGCCCAAATTCAAAATGATGTCACTTCATAACCTGCTGCCTCTTCTTCCTATTTCAAGTTTCCTGGTAATATTAGACTTAAAAGATACTTATCATCACATCCCTATTCATCCAAACTTCAGACATTTTTTTACATTTTTTGTATGTCTAGATCACATTATAATTTCTCTACTTTTACTTATCCACTGCACCAAGAGTGTTCACAAAATGTCTAGCTCCAGTTATAGCTCATTGAAGGCCACATTTCCATATTTAGCTGACCTGCTTATCTTTGCAGAGTCTTTTTCAAACTGTCAGAAATCTCTCTATTGGGTGAGAGATCTCTCACACAAACTGGGATTCCAAAAGAACTACCTCACACAGGATTGTGCTCTAAGGATGTCCTCTAGACACCTCAGCTGAAAGAGCTTTTCTTCCACAGGAAAAATAGATCCTTATTTAGACCTTTTTCCTAAGGTTTTTCACTCAGTTACTGCAAGGGAATCCCTCAGCATTTTGGGTTTCATGGCCTCTATGATTCTCATGATACCCCTGGCAAGACTCTACATGAGAAAGATACAGTGGTATCTGAAACTTCTTTAGCCCCAGCAGCAATGTCCTTTATTTTTTGAAATACCAGTGTTGGGTTTTGTCAAAAGAGAAATCTTTTCATGGAGACAACAGATATAATTCCAGGTCTCCCATTCTCCCTCCCTGCTCTAAAGCAGTCAGTCACAACAGACACTTCAGACTTTGCTTAGAGAGCAGTTTCAGGAGGGATACAATTTCAATGGTGGGGGACACCAAAGAGATATGCAAGGGCATGAATGTCTAAGAAATGCTTGCACTGATCAAGGCACTCAACTCTCTGAACAATCTTTGGACCCGAGGACCTCTTCAAAGTGGTTTCAGACAATACCACAGTCTTGAGATACATCAACAAGCAAGGGGAAACCAGGTCATACCTCCCTTGCAGACTAGCCATGCCAGTTTGAGATATAACCTCACAGCACAATGTCACTCTACCGGCATCCTACATTCTGTAAGAGCAAAACTGTGTGGCAGACAAGCTGAGCAGGACTGGGGTAGACCCTTATGAATGGAAACTAGATCAGAGGGTCTTCCAACATTTGATCCATCTGTGGGGAGTTTCACAAGTAGATATTTTTACCTACTCTTTGAACAATCAACTGGCAAGATTCTGTTCCATGACTCTATGCATGAAGGCCTAGAAGACAGATACCTTTTCTTTTCTTTGGACAGGAATGCTCCAGTATGCTTTTCCACCCATTCCACTAATATCCAGGATATTTCTAAAGATTCAGAAGGAATTCCCCAAGATCATTGTGGTGACTACCTTCTGTCCTAGACAACTGTGGTTCTTCCTTCTTTAGGAAATGGCCAGGGACAATTTCCATAAGCTTTCTCACAGTCTGGATTTACTCACACAAGAACAGGGGTGTTTGATACACTCTGCCAGTGAGCATTTTCAATTGACTGCCTGAATGATAAGGCACCTGTTTACTGAGAGCATGCAGCAGGTACTAATGGAAACAAGAAAACCTGCTACTAGAAAATCATATATTAACAAATGGAGAAGGTTTTCTAGTTGGTGCCAACAAGATAACCAGCAGCCATTCAGGTCTAGATGTTCTCTTGTTTTGCAATGTTTGTGTGAGTTACTATCTTATGGCCTTTCTTATTTCTCTGTCAAGGTTAATTTACTGGCCATTTCAGCATGTCTACCCATAGAGCCTCCTCTTTCAATGCATTCTCATGTTAAAATATTTTTGAAAGGGGGTTTGCTAAGAGGCCTCCTAGAAAAACTGTGGCCCATCCTTGAGATCTTAATTTTGTGTTAGAGAAGCTAACCTTTGCTCCTTTTGAAACAGCTAATCTGGTTGACTTGAGGTTCATAACATGGAAGACAATTTTACTGATTGTTGTGAGCTCCATAAGAGGAGTATCTGAGTTGCAAGCTCTTATGGTGAGTCAACCTTATCTCGTTTTCCACAAGGACAAGGCTTCTTTGAGACCTAATTCTTCATTTAAGTCTAAAGTGGTATCCAAGTTTATTTTAAGCCAAACTATCCAGCTCCCCATTTTCTTTACTGAATCTAGAAATGAGAGAGAAAGGATACTATGTCCTCAGACAATTTAGGTACTATCTTGACAGAACTAAATCTCTCAGATCTTCAGATCCATTGTTTATTTCTTATGAAGGAAAGAAGACGGAACAACCTGTGTCAAAACAGACTATTGCCAAATGGTTGTCTAATGCTATTACCTTTTGTTATACTCATCATAACAAATCTTTTTCTAGGCAGAATCAAGGCTCTGTCTACTTCATTTTCATTCATACTGTTGCTTCATCTATGGCTTTTTGGGTTGAATTCAAGAAATATTCTAGAAACTGGTGCTTGGTCCTCTGTACATATGTTTACAAAGCACTATAAACGGGATTCCTTCTCTCGGTGTAGATCATGCTTTTTCTAAGACCATTCTCCAGGGGCTCCAGGACTCTTCTCCTTCTACCTCACAAATATAGTTAGCTATGGTAATCTACTATTATAGCTAAAGCTACTGCAGCAGTGATCAAAAACTCATGATTTCAACCATATGAATTCTGAGTTTCTGAAAACTCAATCAACTGATAGGGATATATATACATATATATGTGTGTGTGTGTGTGTGTATATATATATATATATATATATATATATATATATATGTGGATATGGATTCCTTTCACAAGCTCAAAGTTTCAAAACTTCAAATGGTCGAGACCATCAGATTGAAGTTTTGAAGTTTTGAACGTTCTGAATGGAGATTGACATACAGTGCAGAATGAGAAATTTACCATTTTCCTCTCTATAGTGCGATCTCGAAGTTGATATATTTATTTAGCAGAGGGTGTGGGGGTGCAGAGGGACTTGCCCCCCTGAAAATAATGTAAAAAAAATCTTTTTGTTTTTATTTATTTCTTTTTATTACAATTTCAAAGTTTCAAAACTTCGATCTTATGGTCTCGAGCATTTCCAGTTCAAAGTTTTGAAATTTCAAGCTTGTAAAGTATATATATATATATATATATATATATATATATATATATATATATATATAAAATTTTCCCCCATATCACCTGCATGGACTGCAAATATGACTCATTCACAGCAGTCATCATGAAGGTTCCAGGTTACTGTTGATATTCAATATGTCCTTGTGAGAAATTACCTAGTAGTTCATCTGTGTTGCAGTTTCAGAATGTATACTATATTTTCTAGTTGTGAACCATCTGAGCATGCTAGGAGTGCTGACACCTGTAATACATTCAATATTTGCTTATCTCTGTCACTGATGGGCATGAACAATAACAGTTATGCAAACCCAGCCAGAAGGTCCCATCCAGTGATTCCCTGGGTTGTTCCTGTTCATTCGCTACACCTACATCCTTTAGAGCACTTGAAAGTGCTTAACTTTGACAAATAAGACTCAGACTTCTACTTCTACCTTGTCATGTCATGTGGACCACCATCCCTCCCTGTCCACAATATTTCATTCATACTTTGACAGGTGAGAAGTGTTTACTTTTTAGTGGTTAATCAGTGCTACACTTTTCTGTCTAATCTGGATATTTCTGCATAATTGTAGTGCTTTAGAGTTTTACTTCTGTGCACGTATTGTACAACATGTAGTTTTTCCTGTTTATTCCTGTAGTGCACTCTCCCTGAGAAATGCATATATGTATTGCTTTAGTGCTATCACCTCAAAAAGCATGGGTTTTGAACAAGAATATGAACAAGCATGACCAAATATTTAGTGCTTCAACCAATAATACTCCCCAGAAAAAAATTGTGTAGGTGCATTCAGTGAAAAGAAAAGAACTTCCATTGTCTTGTATATTTTCTTTCTGAAGATCATATTATACCACAGATGTCAGAAAACTGTAATCATACCTCTCGATCTCTCAGTGCAAGAAATCTGGATAAAGCCAGAAATAATGGGGGAGGGGGGCAAAGGCCTAAAAATAGGGACAGATTTTAAATATTGCTCCTATAAACTTATAACGTTACTGGAATGACAAATTTTGCATTATTATATATTTTCTGAAGGATATGAAGTCTGAAACTCAAATGATTGTCATTATTTAGTATTATTTAATGACTTCAATCTTCAGTGATGTGCCAGAAAAACAAATTTTATGAGGAACAGTCCAAAAATAAGAGGCAAAAATCTGGGCATTCTGCAAAAATCTGGACAGTTGAGAGGTATGAAATACCATCTTGAGATGCTGCATCAAAAGAGTTTTTAACTTTTTTTCTGTATGTAGTACATGCCATACATAACTCTACAGTTCACAAGAATAAGGTTATATCAGGACTTACCACCTCTTTGCACTGAGCTAGTCTCTGACAGAGAAATGCTACTGTAATAAAACATGATACTGTTTTTTTGTGGCACTTTGCTTACTCAAAAGACTCAAACATCTTCAAGGACTGCAAGCATTTGCTTGTAATACTACATTTTCTGGAGTAATTGCTTAACTTCTGCTTGTTAAAAACAAATTAACTCTAAAATTAGTCTTTTCTTGTAGACATGCAATATATTTGAATGAGTACTACACATTTTATAATTTGGCAATCTTGCAGTTAGTGCATAGGAACAGATTAAGCTAGGAGCTCTTAATAAGTTGCTTCCTGTGTTTGGGAGTTTGAATTCTTCATTCTACATTTTCCTGCTGAATGACTACAAGCAAGTAATGTAACCATACTATACTCTGAGTCTGAGAGTAAAGGTCCTTACAGATCAATGGTCAGCCCTAGTTAACAAATACAAAATGTATAAAATAAAATACAATTATTTCATCTTGTTTGTTTGTTCCTCTGCAAATTGTCGTATTTCATTGGATATGTTTAAACAATATTTACGATTGGATATGAATAATGTAAATTCTGCCTACATTTGGTGTCGGTTGATACTCAGGACAAAAAGTGATCGAATCATGCCAGCCATGGGTAAATCCTGCATTACCCACACCCCATCATGGATTATTACTATTATACCATAACACTTTTTAAAAAAGAGAAACTCCTTATGTTTTTAAATAATGCATTGCATGGCCAATCTAATTTTTTGTAGCCTTTTTCCACTGTCTTCCATGGCTGGGGAAGGTTTTTCTAATGTACTCTGTATGGTTTGGACATGTATGGGACAATGCTTGCATGGTACATTAGAATGAATGGAGTTTAGACCACATTTTGTTTAAGAATCAGGTGTTCACATGGTTAAGGTGTTTGACTTACATGTATCACACTGTTTACGAGATGTTGCTTGAAGACTTCTGATGTCTTAGCAGTGAGCTTTCAGTATGTTATTTTATCATTTTATGAAATTGCTTTTGTGGTTATCTTAAGTCTTCATTTGGGGAAGGGTAAATTTGTTTTCCACTCTGTTGATTTATGTTTTGTTTTGTTTTTTCATTTAACAGAATAGAGAACATGGCAGTTCATAAGTTCATAGGTTGGTACTAGGCTATCGGCCCTAGGGCCTATACAAGCCTAACGATAACAATTCCCTGGATATTTCTTCCCACATTATTTACTTCCCTGGACCCTTGTCTAGCAGGGCGACTTGCAGCTTTTACTTCTATTAATTACAGCCAGACAGACTTAACTGCTGCGGTTGGTGATGGATTTAGAACGGGCATTCTGATTACTTTCTCCAATTAGCATGCACATTTTTGAACATCAATTAATGTTCATTGTACAAATGTTATTTGTGTATGTACCCTTGGCTCGAATCATGAAAATGGTTACTGGGTAACCCCACCTACTGGGATATCAGGTAAATACATTTAGTTGAGAGGTTACACAGATGCCTAACTAGCCTTCTGTCATTATATATTTTTAGAACTCCCCCACTCCTTCTAAAGATCACTGCTATCATCTCTCACAGCTGTTCTCCAGCCCCCAATTTTCTTCTATTAAAAAATGTGTGTGTGTGTGTGTGTGTGTGTGTGTGTGTGTGTGTGTGTGTGTGTGTGTGTGTGTGTGTGTGTGTGTGTGAGTGTGTTTTTATTCTATCTGATTTTGTTTTTGTCAGGCAATTGCTAGCAACAGGAAACTTGTCCCCCCCCCATTACATCTGTATGTATATTCTTTTCACATAAAACAGTAACGTTTCTACCATTGTGTTTTGAGTCCAATTGTTTGTTCCCTCCTAAATTAACTGTCTATTAGCCAATGTATACATCTCAACACTGTACTGTGAATAACTGTAGTACCTCTTTGAAAGTAAATTGAACTTGATATATGTACTACAATGTATTTAATGAAACTTTCAGCTTTAATGCATTTTAAATGATATTTCGGTTTTCCATCATAATTTAACCATTCATATTCATTTTTTAATGAAAACATTCCCTGTATCCTTAACTGCATGTCTGAAAAAGTTTCAGAGTACTATATACAAGTCTGTACAAAAAAAAAACATTCTTGTATCCAGGGATAAAACTATCTTCCAGACAGTAGTTAAGTATTTTCACAATTTTAACATAATGTAAGTGTAGCATAAGAATTTTGAAAACAGAGTAGAATAAAATCCAGTACTTCATCTTGAGAGGCAGCAGCATAGTTGTTAGCTTTTAATATGTTGCTGTCAAACTCCATACACATTTATTAAATCAGTATAATGCCTACAATAGTAGGAGATGACAGAATGTCACTGCTTATGTACATAAAGCAGAATCTTTAGAAAAGCATGTTGAAAAATTGATATACAAGAAGGAAGAAAAGTGGCAGTGTTGCATGTGTTTTTAGATAATGAAGACAGGCATGAAATGAAACTTGAATTAGTTTTCACTTCCATTTCGGTGAAGATAACTGCCAACAGTATTGGGTCTATATTATAACAGCGAACACTTAAAAAAGCAAATGCTGTATAATCGACCCAAAAAAAAAAAAGAAAGCACAAAATTCCGAGCAAACAGAACAGCGTTTTTTTTTTCCCAGGGAAAAAAATCGCTGGTCCTCAAAAGGAAAACAAAAAAAAAACAAAATAAAGTGGGGGGATTCGCCTTCCACACCCCCCCCCCCCTACTTAAATATACCAACTCCGAGATCGCACCACAGTGGAGGAAATGGCAAAGTCCTGAAAACTGCCCAGTGATTTTTTTTTCCCTGGGAAAAAAATCGCTGTTCCGTGTCTTTGGGATTTTGCCATTTCAACATCGCTATATTAAGCATTTGTTTACTTAATAGGGAACCACAGTATTTATGAGCGTGGCTTTTCTCATTTTCCTAATACTAGTCAAAATATTACAGAATCCTGGCAAGTGACTTTCCACCAATTGTAATGCATACCCATGAAAATATTCACATTAGTATAGGATTTTGCTCATTTTGGGTTTTCTTTGCATTTTAGGGAATGGCAGACCTGACAAGTTTAGACATCTCTTGTGAAAATTCCTGGCTTCCTTTACCTCTTAACTTATAATGACCTTAATCATGTACATTATTCAGGCATTGTTAAATGCTGCCTAGAATACCTGAAGTATGAATGGAATTTTTTTTCATTCCAGAAGCACCTGATATCCATATCATATTCAACAAATTATATGTGTTATTGACTCCAGCTTCCTTTTCCAGAGCATTAATTTCTCTGAACTGCAGACAGATGACCTACACTAATACGAATAGGCTTCACAGGGCAATTGTAGGGATTGCTTACACAGCTGCATTACTAGTTCTGTTTGCAAAACTATTCTTGTGGAACAAAAATGGTAAGCTTAACTCCTAGGCTAATTAATATAAAGATAATTGGTAAGCTTAACTCCTAGACTAATTAATGCAAAGATAATTTTAAGAGAATTTCCCTTCTGTTGCATTTTACCTTATTAAATAAAACAAACAACATGGGTCTAGCCAGACATACTCTTGTACTCTAAAGTGTACATTTTTTTCTGAGCATGTTAGAAATATTTGGGCTTTATCAAATCATATTATGTCTATAACCATAAACTGAAGTAAAAAAAAAACAGTCACAAAAACTGTAAATCCACAGAAAGAAATCAAGGATACACACAAAGTAGAATTAAGCGCTTTTGTCTGATAAAGTTTCTAATAAAGAGACAAAAGCGCTTAATTCTACTTTGTGTGGATTCCTGACATTTCTATAGATGTCTATAACCATCTAAATTAATGCCTCTGACAACATGTATATACCTTGCTTACAGAGAGGATTGCAAATCTAAAAACAATACCTCTAAAAGGTTTTGACTGAGCAGCTTAGAATGTTACACAAATTAAGTTTGATGGGTGGGGGAGCAGCTTAAATGATATGACAATTTTTTTACATGCCAGGTAGATTAACAGGACAGCAATAAGCATCTCTGTCTGAGACTGACTACACCCCTGAAAGACACAAGATGGTTTATCATGCCAGCTAGCTCATTTGAGAGACAGTGTTTAGCTTGCAGAAACATGCTGAGCTTGTGCTAATTTTCACTAGAATCTGAATAGAATTCCGAGGGTTTAATTGCATTTCAAATATGGGGGTTCTTCACAGATTTTGGTAAGTTAAAAGGAACATGGACTGAATTTGGTCTCTTTCGCTCTCTCCCTCTCTCTCTGTCTCTGTCTCTCTTTTCCATGACAAGAATTTGGAAAATTTGTTTTGTCAGAAATAATTTGTTTCATAGTTTCCTATGTATGATAGAAAATCTAAGACATATTTCTTAGAACCAGGCTGTGGTTGCTCATTTCACTTCCTTCTCTCCAAGAACTTGGGTCTAGGCAATTTATGGTTAGGCCTAGATAAAAAGTCAGATGGAGTAAACTAATTGTTTATGAACATTATAGACACAGATTTCTTCAGACATTTGTTGCACTTGCTGACATTGTCATGTTTTAAATCTGACTATTGAAGCAGGTGCGGCTTTATGCATAATCCATACATGCACAACATGTTAGCATGCAACAGGCCTGTTCTATATGCTTGTAATGTATTTTTTCACAACAATCATTGTTTCATAACAAGTCATGACAATGATAGCTATTTTCATCTCCTACATAAAATGGGTTTCTTTTTCTAAAGTTTATTCTACATTACCTAACTATAGGAACTTTGGTCAGAATATAAAATGTGTTATGTCTAGTGTCAAAAATCTGTATGAAATGAGAATGCAGTGAGCATTTTATTTAAAAATATTTTAAAATTATCCATTTATTTGCATGAGTTAGTAAAATGCACTGTGAAAATGTACCTTTTATTGATAGCACCATACATAATTGCAGAATACATTAAAAATTGAAGCACAGCATTTGAATTCATGCCTTCACAGTTTCTCAGCACAAGTCTGTACCTTTTATGTTTAATATGAGTCCAGTGTGTTGCAGGCCCTAACTGCATATTACATTTAATATATCTTATATGTTGTATGTCCTTAGTACCTATTATACCTAACATGTGTCTAGCATGTTACACGAGGCCATACTTATGGTCCAATAACTCAGCATTCACAGGAACCTAGAAAAACAGTAATTTTATGTGTAGTGGGATTAAAACGGTGTTAATATAGAACTCTAAATTTAATATCAAGCTGTCCTACTGACATTTTAGTACAGCACTTTAAGGCTATGAGCTATTAGCAAGCTTAATGCTGTCAGGGTTTGATTACTTCAGTCAGCACGAGACAGGGCCCCTGAGTTATTCCTGAAAAGAATAAAAGAAAAGATCATTTGCTTTCTGTTTACCTCTTTCAACTATGGCCAGAGCATCTATCATCCAATGTTTCCCTCTACCCTAGCAGCATGCTGAACAGACCACTGCTCTCTGTTTTCCTGTAACATGCTCTGGGTCTATGTGCATAATTCTAGATCGTATGCTATGAGCTTACCATGAGACTAGGGATGAACAGGATATATACCAGTACTATTACAATCAGACCGACCTATTTCTTCAGTATCTTCCAAAAAAGTACAGCATCTTGGACTACTCATGTACCTTTATATCGCTCCAGTACATGAGACAACAAAAGGCCGCTTTCGCTTTCCCTTCTCAGTGCAGGCAGTTCTACCATGTTATCAGTCAGCTTGACATTAGTCTAAAACTGCTGTTAAATGTGAACTTTTAAAAATCAGCAAATGTATTGCTAAAAACTGTACACTAGATGGCAGTGTTAATCCACGTGAAAATCCTTATCATTCTAAAATAAGAGCTCAGGCTTTATTATATGTGACCACAGAAAACAAGTGTGTAAATGCTTGCCAAAGCTGTCAACAGTCAGAATCAGTCCCAATGAACTTGTGTTCATCAGTCCTTACGGAATAGTGCTATAAATGCTTAAGTATGTTGTTCAGACAAGTCTACAGAATGTTGATATTCAAACAGATCACCTCTCAATTTTCTTTTTAGGTTTTCAAAAAGATCTTTAAGTGTGTTATGTGTTATGTATGTTCTATTATAGGTTCATAGGTTCATACTAGGCTATCTGCCCTAGGGCATTTATAAGCCTAGCCAGAATGTGTTTGGCTTTAGCCACCCATTTTAAATTTATTTTGCTATGCCCTTTTTCGTGGTTAGTATACTGTGCCTCTGTCTAACAGTGACACAGAAGTGATACCCGGGGTAAACCTACGATCTCCCATCCACTTATCAAGATTCCTCTTGAAGAGAGTCAATGAGGGACTCTGCCTAACCTGGACTGGGATTTTATTCCAGAGTGAAGGGAGCCTCTGGGTTATGAATCTGTCCCTCCAGCATGTCCTATTTATTTCAGTGCTGAGGTTCAAGTCTCTCGAGCGTGGCTCGATGGGATTTGGATTTTCTGAGGTGCAGCATGTCCATTAATTCGGGTTGGACATGGCTTTATCGTCAGGCACAGATCGCCTCTGAACAGGCGGTATGCCACTGAGTAGAGCTGGAGTTTCTTTAACCGGGCAGCATATGGCATCTGTTTGAGCCCTTTGATCCTCTTGGTGAGGTACTTTTGGGATCTTTCCAGTTGCTGCAGGTGTCTGGTAAGGTATATCCCAAAAGGGGCATTGTACTCAATTATGGGCCTGATGAGGGATGAGTAAAGAGGCATGATGACCTCCCCTGATCTAGATGTGAATCCCTTCATGATTAGGTGGGCTATATAAAATGTTTTTCTAACCACTTTGGCCACGTGGTTGTCAAATGAGAGATTGCTATCAACTTGGGTCCCCAGGTCCCTAATTACTTCTTCTGTACTTAATGGATTACCACCTATGTGGTAATTTGTGGGCACTTTGTTTTTGCCAAAGGGATGACTATACACTTTTGGCATTTAGCTTGAGGCCATGGCTCTGGCACCATTTGTCTGTTTCTATGAGGCCCTTTTGGAGGATGCTTGTGTCGGCTGGAGAGTTGATTATGGAGCCCAGTTTGCAGTCATCTGCAAACTTGGTCAGCCACAGTCCTTCTGTGTTGGCCTGTACCTCCGAGAAATATATACCGAACAAGAGGGGTCCCAGGACTGAGCCTTGTGGGACACCACTTGTAACTGGTTTGGAGTCTGACATGGCTCCAGCAATTCTAACCATGTGGGTTCTGTCCTTGAGCCAGTTTGCAATCCATCTAGTGACATAGGGGTTTATATTTAAGCTGGTGAGCTTATCTATAATGCCCGAGTTTGGTATTGTAGCAAAGGCTTTGCGAGGTCCAGGTAAGCTGTGTGGACCACCTTCCCTCGTCAATGGCCTTGGTGACTGTTTCAAAGAAATCAACCAGGTTTAAGAGGCAGGATCTGCCCTTAACAAAGCCAGACTGGGTAGGATCCAGTGTCTGTAGGTCCCCAATATCTTTATTTATGAGGTCCATGATGATCCTTTCCATAGCTTTGCAGACCAAGCTAGTCAGGCTTATGGGACGATAGTTTCCAGGATCCGTTGAGGCACCACCTTTATGGAGAGGGACCACTGTTGCTGTACGCCACTCTTTGGGCACATATCCTGTAGTAAGGCTGAGATTGAACAGTAGTTTTATGTTTGGGTTTAGCTCTTCTTGGAGTTCATGTAGGACGCAGCCAGGGACACCATCTGTTCCCATTGATGCTGTGTTTTTGCTTTGGAGAGGGTGGCTCTTATCTGAGTATCTGAGATGTCATTGGCAATGTCTATGGGTTGTGTATTTTGTCATTTTGGACCAATTCCGAGCATATCTGGGAATTACCACCCAGGTTCCTAACATAACTAAAGAAAGCCTTGTGATTATCCTTAGTGTCCTGTGCAATTTTTCTCTCGAAGCTGGCCTTAGACAATTTTATGAGTGCCCGTAGTTTTTTGCTAATACTGATCAGTGATGCCTTCCCTTTTTGGGATTTTGCTCTATCATTTAGTAGCTTCCTCCTTCTATTGTATAGTTTGTTTATGGCTGGGGTCCACCAGACAGGGCGTCTGCCTTTGGAGGATTGGGTCTTGGTTTTATTTGGGATCGCATGATCCATGCATTCCTGAAGGTGTTCATAGAATGTGTTTATAAAGTATTCTGCGGTCTGGGACGTATTTTCCACAGGCCCGGGGGCTTTGAAGGATTCCACCTCGGTTTTGAGGAGTGTTAAATTTGCTTTAGAGAAGTTTTTCACTGTGGTTTTCTGGGCAGGGGGTGGGGTCGGGATGTGAATATCCAGTGAGATTAGTTTATGGTCTGATCTTACCAGTGAGGGATACACTTCTGGTCTGGAGTATAGAGTCCCCATGTTGGTGATGATCAGGTCCAGTATGTTTTTCCTGCTTGTGGGAGTGGTAACAAGTTGTTCCATAGCATTTGAGTTTATAAATTCTAGGAACCTTTGGGCTAGGGTGTTGGAGCTAGAGTAATGCTCCCAGTCTATGTTTGGGTAGTTGAAGTCGCCCAATATAATGGTGTTTGGAGAGACCTTCATATTTTCCAGTGTTCTCAGGAAGGCCGAGTGGGGTTCCTGGGTTTGGGAGGGTGGTCTGTAGCAGGCTATAAACTGGAAGGCAGTTTTACCCACTGTTAGTTTCACATGGATAGTCTCTGATGCTTCATGCTTTTCCACCAACCTGGAGGTGTGGGTATCTTTGATGAATATCGATACTTCCCCACCTTTTGTGGTTCGGTCCAAGTTTTGGAGCCAAAAGCATGGTATGAGCTATAACCTGGTAGTGCTGGGGTGCTCTCGGAGCCCTGAACCAGGTTTCTGTTACTGCACAGATATCGATGTTCTCCATGCTAAGGAGAGTTTCGAATGCGTGCATCTTGAGGTTTAGACTTCTGGCGTTGAGTAGCATTACTCTTAGTTTCTTATCCCTTGTGATACCTATGGAGGTGGGTTTGTCTTTTGAGCCTTGCCTAAAAAAGGCACTATGGGTGTAGCAAGAGCCTTTGCCAATATCCGAAAGCCCAGGGGTGACAGGTGCAAGCCGTCACTAGTGAAGCATCGTGGCTTGTCGAGCATATCATCCCAAGCTGACAGGCATTGGATCCCCTTTGAATGACACCAGTACTTAAGCCAATTGTTGAAATTGATCATCTTGTCTTCATATTGTGGCATCATTCTTGGTGAGGGTAAGATGCTACTCAAGGTCAGGGTCATACCGGCCTGGGCTACATGCTCAGAGAGCTCCTCTATGTCTCTTTTCATGTAGTCCAGGAAGGTACGTCTCAGGTCATTCACACCAGCATGGACAATGACTGAGTCATATTTGCACTTGCCTTGGAGTGACCTGAGTGCTTGTGTTATGTGGCGGATCCTAGCGCCCGACAGGCTGCTCACAGTGACCCTCTCCTTGTTCAGCCTGGTGAGTGGGACGTCAGTGTGCCTGATGATAGAGTCACCTATTACAAGTGTATCAGGTGTGTTGCTTAGTCTTAAGGGCTGTGACTGTTCAGCACACTGGCTTTGTGAGATATTTTTTTTCAGTCTTCTGAATTCAACTAAATTTAAAAAACAGGCGAATAAAGCCATTCGTTTTTTAGCACAGTATAGCATTTTGCATTTGATTATCAAGCTCTGTGGCAGACATTTTATAAATCAAAGATAATTAACTAAAATTTAAATTTTCATTGCTTAATTGTTTTTGTCCATATAACAGAATAAGTGACATTTTCAGAATCAACATTTGTAATATTGGAACTACAACAAAAAAGATTAAATTCACATAGTGTCGTATGTTTGTTGTAAAAGTATCCATGCTGTCGTTGTTCAAGAAAGTGATTTTTTTAACTTGTGGTCAGTTGTCACCAGCCCCCCTTCATTCAGAAAAGGCTCTTATGGTTCATAGGTTCATGGAGGTTACTAGGCTAGCGGCCATAGATGTTAATTGCAAGTATCCCCATTTGTTCCTTTTTGGGTAGGTCGCAGGATGAATTTATGAATAGAGTGGGACTGTGATCAGCACTTGCTACCCCTATCTATGAGGGACATGGGTGCCACGCCGGGAACGAATTTGCGATTTCCCATCCAATTATCTAGATTGCATCTGAATAGGGTCGGTTAGGGCCTCTCTTTTATGTGAATAGGGAGTCTATTCAAGAGAAGCAGCAGTCTCTGGAAGACATATCTGTCTCTCCAGCATGATCTGTTAATGTCACAAGCTAGGTTGAGATCCCTAGAGCAAGTGACTCTTGAGCCATTTGACTTGCAGATGTGCAACATTTCCGTTAGGGCAGAGTTGGAGATTGCCCTATAGGCCAGGCACAAGTCACCTCTCAGCAGCCCATAATATACAGAGCAAAGTGACAGGGCTTTCGGCCTGTCCATGTAGGTCATGCTTTGGTGTCCCTGTATTTTCTTATGGAGAAACCTCTGAAGTCTCCTCAGCTGCTCCAGGTGTCTGGTGAAGTACATGCAAAAGGGTGCATTACAGGTTCATAGGTTAGTACTAGGCTAACTGCCCTTGTGAGCTATTTTAAGCCTAGCCAATTACCCCATATGAGAATCAATCCCTGACCCTTGTGTTTGGAAGGTAAACACCTTAACCTATGCCACCCTCCCATCCTCCCAGCTCTGTCACTTTACTCTATTAGTGTTCTGATGAGGGTCGAGTACAGTGGAGTTACATCATCTCTTGACTGGGATGCTATGACTTTACTTATGGGGTGTGCTACAGAGAAGGCTTTCCTTACAACTGTGGAAACTTGGTGGTCAAATTTCAGATTGCTACAACTTGTGTTCCCGAGTCTCACACCACTGGGTTGGAACTCAAAGGGGGTGATGTCAATATTGCAATTTGTAGGGAATTCCATATTGCCAAAGGGAATAATAATGCATTTGTTGCATTCAGTTTTAGACCATGACTTTGGCACCAATCGTTTGCTTGTGTTAGCCCTTCTTGTAATATGTTGTCATCATTGGGGGACTTAATAATTGCTCCCAGTTTGCAATCATCAATGAACTTGGTGAGCCAAATGCCTTCTACTTTGGCCTGGACTTCTGAGAAATAGATGCCAAACAGTAAGGGGCTCAGCACAGACCCCTGTGGTATTCCACTTTTACGGGTCTACTGTTGGAAGTGGAGTCACCAGTTTTGACAGAGTATGTTCTGTCAGTGAGCCAGTTGGCTACCCATCTAGTAATGTAAGGGTTAATCCCTACTGGGAGAGTTTCTCAAAGATGCCAGAGTGGGAAACTGTGTTGAAAGCCTTGGCAAGGTTGAGATAGGCTGTGTGCACTGCCTTACTTTCATTCATGGCTTTGGTGACATTCTCAAAGAAGTCTACCAGGTTTAATAAGCATGATCTACCCTTAACGAAGCCAAACTGGGTTGGGTCCAGCATTTTGAGGTCATCTATATCCTTGTTGATAAAGTCCATGATAATACTTTTCATGGCCTTGCAGATGAGGCTAGTTAGACATATTAGTCTATAGCTCCCAGGGTCAGTTGATGGTCCCCCTTTGTGCAGGGGAATTACTGTTGTTGTTCTCCATTCTGCAGGAACATAGCCAGTTCTCAAGCTATGATTAAAGAGAATGCCAAGTGGGTGCACTCAGTCTTGTTTTAAATTTTAGAGTAAACAACCTGGGATATTATCTGGTCCCACTGAGGCTGTGTTTTTGGCCTTTGCGAGTACAGAGATGATCTGTTCTCTATAGATACTAGGCAGAGGACTGGTGTGAGGTACGCTTTGGGATATGGTAGGCGGGGATAGGGGAGTGAAGTTTGCACTGAATCTGTCAGATAGCAGGTTGGCAATATCTTCTGGTGTAGTATGAGTCATCCCATCTACAACCAGTTCAGCACATAGCTGTGCATTCCCCTTTAGACTTCAGACATAGTTAAAGAATGCCTTATGATTATCCTTGGCTAGGGATGCGATTTTAGTTTCATAATTTGCTTTAGATGACTTCACACAGTGGTGTAGCTAGGTGGGGGCGAGAGGGGCAGTCCACCCCAGATGGCACTTTTGTGACTTGACTGTCACATTTACTTACAAAACTAAGGGCATTCTTTAAGAACTGAGTCCCATAGCATCACATCTGTGCATGTGTTGGGCATGCACAGACATCCTATTAACCCACGCTATTTGAAACTTCTTCTTCCTGTCCACCCACTTGCGCTATTGCTTCTTCACCAACCATCTTCGTCTAATTGCTTCTCCACAGAAGTGTGTGTGTGTGTGTGTGTGTGTGTGTGTGTGTGTGTGTGTGTGTGTGTGTGTGTGTGTGTGTGTGTGTGTAGTGTGTGTAATGCCCCAGTTAGGTATACCTGGTGGATAGTGTTACTCAGGCTCAAACCTTGATCCTTGGGTACAAGGAGCAAGAGCCTCAGTTCTCTACTTATACCACCACTTGTTTATGATTCAAGGAGTTGACCGTAGCTCTCAACTGTCCAGATTTTCACAGAATGTTTAGCTCATACATTTGGTTTGTTCCTTTTAAAACTTGTGGTTTTCTGGCAAATAGTGAGAACTGAATTCACTAAATGATAGCCATTTAAGTTTTAGGCTTCCTATATTTCAGGAAACGTATGGTAACAGAAAGCATTTTATTCTAGAAACTTTCTAGGATTATACAAGAAATGTTTAAAATGTGTCCCTGGTTTTGGGTTTTTGTCCCTCACCCAATAAATTTTGACTTTTTCCAGATTTCTTGTGTTCCAAAGTTGAGAGAGATAGTTGAGTGCCAAGTGGATTTTACAAGGAGCTGAGAGCTTCAGGTGAAGAGTGGTTTACTGCTGCTTATGCCAAGTCTGTTTGAATTGTTAGTAGCACAACAGTAGTATACTTGATTTTGAAGGCTGCGGGTTCAACTCCCACAGTATGTAGATGGATTGTTGATACTGTGCTGTGTTGTACATTAAACAGGGTGGATCCTGCAGTTCTGAGAATGTCCTCCTTTGGAGGAGATACCTAGTAACTATGAACCTGTTATCAGTTTGCCATCCATTCCCTATTGCAGTATTACTAGCTTATCATTTTTTAATGAAGCATAGGCAATTTATTCTTTAAGGGCAACAGGCACTTTATTTGTAGATGAAACAGTGAAATAAAGTTGTTTGCTAGCAGCAACCTCTTCATTAGTTACAGATCTCTTTAATGTGGAATTATTTAGATTACTTTTACTTCTGCAGATATTGTGCATATTGACAGATACCTGTGGAGTGTAATGACAGAAGTTTGAGTAGACTTTTATGATGCAAATGTTCTGAATTGGGCAGTTTTGTCATTATTGGTTCAAACATTTTGTTTCATATTTTACTGGAAAAATGTTCAAAACAATACATTTAAAACACTGTCTAACAAGAGTACTGTATTATATAAGGAATATAATTTAATACAATCAGGAAGGTGAAATCAAAGAACACATGTATGTTTGCATGGTCCTAAATATGTCTGCAAGGGGCCTATGATTTGAAAACAGCCCAAAGGTAAACTTTATCCACCACTGGCTAGATGCATTTTCTTTGAATATGGGTTTCAATGAATGTGAGTTTCAAGGACAGAGAAGTTTTAATGCTAAGTCTGTTTTCATTGTAAGACTGTATTGCTTTGTTTAGCAGATGTATATCAGTGTTTGCACTACAAAATTGAAAGTAAAAGTTTTAAATGAAAGCCAAATAATCATTGTAGAAGTAAAGCATAAAGCAGTATGCACATTACAGTGTTTGTGGTAAATGGGGAGAAATAGCCAAGTAATGGGACACTAGAATGGCTGCAAGGGGGGGATGTGTATGGGGGGCCATTTGACCACGACTTTGTGATGGGAGGCAGCAAACTCAAAAACAGCCCCGGGCGGCACAAACTCTAGCTACACCACTGACTTCACATTAGTTTTGATTTTCTTGTTTAGGATTAGGAGGAAACTCTTCCTCTGCAGAATGATTTCCCTCTTGCTTTTGAACAACAGTTTCTTCCTTCTTCTTCTGCTTCTTTCGGCTTTTCCCGGTTAGGGGTCGCCACAGCGGATCACCTGTCCACTCATGATTGGCAGTGGAGTTTTACGGTGTCGAGTTGCCAGCCCGGTGCCCAACCTTCCACAGAAGGCACACACTCATTCCTAGGGCCAATTTAGAGTGTCCAATCCACCTACAGCATGTCTTTGGGATGTGGGAGGAAACCGGAGCACCCGGAGGAAACCCACACGACCACAGGGAGGACATGCAGACTCCGCACAGAAGGCACCCAAGCCAAGGATCGAACTGGAGAACCTCTTGCTGTGAGGTGGCAATGCTAATAGCTGCACCACCGTGGCCGCCCTTCTTGTTACATAATCTGTTTGTACTTGAAGTCCACGATGGTGTCTTGTTTTTACAGGAAGACCTGGTTTTGATCTGGTCAGGTACAACAGAGTTTATGCAGTCACTTAACTGTTTGTACAGGACATTTGCATACACTTTTGCATATTGATCACTGCTGTCTTTGATTGTGGATGGTATGAACCTTTTTATACTGTTCTTTAGTACACTGTAGTTAGATTTCTTGAAGTTTTCTATCATTTTTATCCCTGTAACAGTGCCAGTTCCAGTAGTTACTTCAAACAAGACTGATTTGTGGTCTGAGCTAATCAGGGAGAGCATCGCGCATGGGGACTTACAGTAACCCCCCCCCTCCATGTTGATAAGTATTATGTCCAGAATATTAGAGTCCCTAGTGGGGTGTAGACTATCTGTTCCAGAGCATCTGTGTTAACAAAGTACAGGAACCTCTTGGCGAGCATGTTTTTGCTCATGTATGTCACCCAGTCTTCGGAAGGATAGTTGAAATCTCCCATGAATAAGGTGTTGGGCTTTATGGTGAGGGATTCCAGTAAACTGAGGTAGGTGGTATGCTTAGCTTGGTTCATGGTGGAGGATCAAGCTAGCAATGATGTGATATGGTACTTTCCCAATAGTTAATTGGATATGGAGTAGTTTGAGAGAGTCATGTTGTTTGACTAGTCTCAAAGTGTATTTTGTTTTAATGAAGATGGATACATCTCCACCTTTGGTTATTTCATGCTCATTTTGAGGTCTGAACATGTGGAAGGCATTGTAGCCTTGCATGGCTAGGGTGCTGTCAGTGGCCTTGAACCATATCTCAGTAACTGCACAGACGTCAGTATCCTCCAAGGTGAGGAGTGCTTTCAGGAGTGCAGTTTCATGTTTAATCTCTTAGCATTAAGCAGCACACCCCTGAATTTGTCTCAATCAGATTTTGTTATGTTGAAAAATTTGTTGTTTTGACATTGTCTAGAAAAGGCACTATGGGGGCGGCAAGGGCCTTTGCCAGTATCCAAAATCCTGGGGGGACAGGTGCAGACCACCTCTAGCAAAGCAGCAAGGTCTGTATACCATATCATCAGGGGCGGCTCATCCTATCGGACTGCTGGACTGCAGCCCCCCCACCTAGAAAAGCAGAAAAAAAATCTGCAAAACAAAAAATTAATTTGAACTCAGACTGCCTTTATCGGCAGTCCGTATATGGATTAACAGGTACCCAGCATTCCATTGCTGTGAGTTACCAGAAATTTGTGCGGTGACACAACCGCACAGAATAGAGGAGCTCCGGACTGCTTCAGCCACAGTCAGAGCCAATGAGGAGGACTGAGCTGCTCTCGCTGGGCGGGACTGTTAGTGTGCGACTGCGCGGGCTTCAGGACAATGGCGGCAGGTAGGTGTTTGGATTGTGGGCTTGTTGGGTAGGTGTTTGTTCGGTGGATTACCGGGTAGGTGTTCGGTCGACTGCACGGGCTTCGGGACAAAGGCAGCAGGTAGGTGTTTGAATTGTTTGTTCGGTCGCTGGAGTGTGCGTGTGTGTGAGAGAGAAAGAGACAGAAGAAGGGACTGTGTGTGTGTGTGTGTGTGTGTGTGTGTGTGTGTGTGTGTGTGTGTGTGTGTGTGTGTGTGTGTGTGTGAGTGAAAGAAAGAGACAGAATTAGGTACTGTGTGTGTGTGTGTGTGAGAAAATAAGAGACAGAAGTAGGGACTGTGTGTGTGTGTGTGTGTGTGTGTGTGTGTGTGTGTGTGTGTGTGTGTGTGTGTGTGTGTGTGTGTGTGTGTGTGTGTGTGTGTGTGTGTGTTTGTGTGTCTGTGTGTACTCATACACACCCGGGTAAGGGTTACCATCACCAGTTTGGGATCACCAAGCACATGTCCACTGATCCTCTAGTTGCATAGGAGCAGGTCGATCTGACCTGAACTATCTCCCTCTACTCCTGATTAGGTGACATTTTTTGCATTCATTGTTCCCTGCTAGCTCTTCCTCTGCTTGTGTTGCTATTTATATTCGTGTCATCTGAGCTGTAGAGAAGACCTTATCCCTTTACACCACAGAGTCAAACCTCCTCAAAAGATGGCACAGTTCTCCTACTCTTAGTGTATTGGACCTAATAACTGCTTTGTTACATAGATTCAGGTTTTTAAATACCTTGGGACTTATCGAGATCCATCTATGTGTTTTATTTACTTTGTGGAGTGGATTTACAATAACGTGCTTATATAGCTGCAATTTTCCTACAATGTTAGTAGGCTTTTACACCTGAGGTTAGTTTGCTCTTAGAGATAATGTTCTGATTCCTAAATTACAATAAGATCTTTCACTACTGGTACTTGGCCTGAGGAACAATGGCAAATGTGACCAAGTTACTCTCAATAGCTTGTGTAGGGTCATTACTGTTTTTCTTTGACATGAGTATTTATTTCACCATCTTAGCTAAAGCCAGCTGACTCCCTGTAATCATTAAAGTCACCATTATCTCTGTACACTTTTACAATTTTGCATCAGGGTGTATGACTTATATTGTTTGCTGTAGTGCATAACATGGTGGTTATCATTGCTTGCTATAACTAGGCCACAGTAGTATGGTGCCAGCCTGCTCATTATGTTCAACTGTTCTGCTAAGTACAGTGAAAATGTCTGACTGCTGTCTGTAACTTTCCAGTCCTCTCACAAAAAAAATCTGGAAGAAGTGCTTTGAGGATAAACATCTTACATGCTTTTAGGGTAGATTCCACCTCAATTGTAACGATGACATGGTGTGCTTCATTTCTCTGTCTGTAGTCTAGGAATTAGGTTGTATGATTTGAGAACATCTACTGAACTGAATCTGTTTCCTCCTTCCCCCTGGAATTCTTCATAAATACTTATTGATCAGCCATCCTAGGAGAAGCCTGTTAGATTTTTCTTGGAATGTCATTTATGCATTTGTTCATTCATTTATTTACTGATCATCCATTTAATTCGGTTCAAGATCACAGGCCAGCCAGAACCTTTCCTGTCAGTGAGCATAAGGCAAATAAACTAATTAAGGACAGAGCACATCTCATTAAAGGACACACACACACACACACACACACAATTTTTCTATGCTATGTTTTTTTTAATTTAATTGGGTGGATTGCCAGTTTACATATGGTACATCTTTGATATGTGGAATGAAACCAAAGCACCCGGGGAAAACCCACACAGCCAGAAAGAGGATGTGCAGAATTGACACAGAAGCTGAAAAAGAAACTAGGGAACAAAATTTTGTGGGTCAACAATGTCTCTTTCAACTTATTTTATTTTCTGTATTATTATCACACTGTATTTTGTGATATAGTTTGCAATTACTGCTTCTGTTCTTCTAAGTCTCATTGTATTAATAGTAATTTTATTTCCTTTTAATTAACGAACACTTGCAGGCATTATTTGCATTAGTTTTATTATTTTCTCTTTGTAAACAGGTGACAGTGAGCACCTACCTTTTCAGAATTTGTGCAGTATAGTAATTAAGTAGTCACCTTCTATTTACCTAGAAACTGTCCAGATAGTCAGTAGCATTTCCTGGGCTCTTCCTTCTTCTTTCTTTCTTTCTTTGTTTCTTTCTTTCCTTTTTTTGGTGTTGACCAAAGTGTGCCTGTCTAACTTCCACTTTGAGTGGATGAATGGCGATCCATCGAAGTGTTAACTCACAGAACCTAATTCCCTGAAAAAAAAATCTGTGAAAAAAACACTGCACCCCCATCAACCCCTAAATAATATAATCAACTCCATGATTTGTCAGAAGAAAGGGGGAAAATATTGGGAAAGGACACTTAGTACCTGCATGATTCCCCAGGAATGCCTCTCAGTGGAGATGCCCTATCAGACACTTTCCTTCAATTATTACCCAAGTTTAGCTACTACTTTTGCCCTAATAAGTGTCCTGCTGATGCCCCTCCATAAATATGGCTTTACAACTGACTCAGGTAACTAAACAGTAACTGTCTTGGCACTTTTCTGGACAGTAACTTTCAAAAATTGAAGTCAGGACCACATTTGCCACAAACAGCTCTCAGTTGTGTTACAGGTTCATAGGCAAGCTGACTTTGCAGAACATTTTAAGCTTAGATAGTTCTGCTTCAAATATATATATATATATATATATATATATATATATATATATGTATATATATATACACTAATGGGAAAGAATAAAAGCCTATACGATCACATGCAAATCCTGTTTTTGTTTCACAGACCTGTGTGTGTATGTGAGAAATGCCCCAGTTGCTTCATGATGGTGGGTAGAGAATAAAGCTTGAACCCTGTACCTTGGGCCCAAGTGACAAGAACCTGAATTCCCTACCCACCACCATTTCTAAAACATTTGCAGATTTTTGCCTCATATTTGTTAAGTTCCTCATAAAATCTGTGGTTTCTGTATTTTTGTTACTTAAAGCAGGCAGTAGTGCAGTGGTGCAGTGGTAGCAGTGTTGCCTAACAGCTATGGGTTGTCTAGTTTGATTCTTGCCTGGGGTGCTGTCTGTGTGGATTTGCTATGGTACCCTCAGTGGATATTTGTCCCTATTTTTGGACTGTATTCCCCCATTATTGGCTTTGTCCAGGTTTTTTGTGCCAAGGTTGAGAGCTATGGTGATAACTGAATTCACTGAATATGTTTGGGGGCTGTATTCCCCCATTATTGGCTTTGTTCAGGTGTTTTGTGCTAAGATGTTGACAGCTATGGTGAGAACTGAATTCACTAAATGGTAGCCATTTAAGTTTCATTCTTCCTATCTTTCATAAAAAATAGATAATTTAGCATAGTGTTATGTTGCTCTGGCTGTTTTGCACAGGGACCTGGGTTCAATACTTGGCAGTAAAATGTATGGTGGTAACAGCATTTTATTCTAGCAACTTTCCAACATTATACAAGCAATGTTTAAAATGTGTCACTGGTTTTTGGGCTTTTGCCCACCCCCCCCCCAAATAAATTTTGGCTTTGTCCAGATTTCTTGTGCTGCAAAGTTCAGAGATGCAGCTGAGTGACGAGTAGATTTTACAAGGAGCTGAGAGCTGCAGGGGAACAAAAGTTTAGTGCTGCTTATGCCAAATCTGCTTATATTGTAAATAGCACAACAGGTAGTGTGCTTGCTTTTGATGCAGAAGGCTGTGGGTTCTACTCCCACAGTAGATAGAGTCATTACTAATACTGTATTTTGTTGTGAACCGGATGGATGCTGCAGTCCTCTTTGGTGAAGATATCTAGTAACTATGAACTTATCAGTTTGCCATCTATTCCCTATTGTGATATTACTAGCATTATAATTTTTTAATGCAACATAAGCAATTTATTCCTCAAGGGCAACAGGCACTTTATTTGTAGATGAAACAATGACATATAAAGTTCTTTGCTAGCAGTAACCTCTTCATTAGTTAACAGATTTCTTTAATGTGGAATTATTTATATGGCTTTTACTTCCTCAGAGATCATGCATATTTACTGATACTGGTGGACTGTTGAAGTTTGAGTAGACTTTTATGATGGCAATGTTCTGAATTGGGCAGTTCAACTGTACTGTATTGTACAAGGAATATAATTTAATACAGTCAGGAAGGTGTATCAAAGAGCATGTGTATGTTTCGTGTTCAAGGGGCCTATGACTTGAAAGCAGCCCAAAATGAATCTATCTGCCACTGGCACAATGTATTTTCTTTGAATGTGGGTTTCAATGCTGTTTCAGTGAATGAGAGTTTCAAGGGCAGAGAAGTTTTAATGCTAAGTCTGTTTTCATTGTGAGACTGCATTGCTTTGTTTAGCAGATTTCTGTTATTGTTTGTGCTGTAAAATGTAAAATAAAACTTTTAAATGAAATCCAAATCATTGTAGAAGTAAAGCAGTATGTACATTACAGTGTTTATGGTAAATGTGGTGAAATAGCAAATCATGGTACACTGGAATAGCTGCAGGGGGGAGGCCCCATTTGACCATGATTTTGTGAGGAGGGGAAGGGCGGCAAACTCAGCCCCAGCTGAACTATACCTCTTAACTGTCCAGATTTTTGCAGAATTAATAGATTTTTGCTTCTTATTTTTGGTTTGTTACTCATAAAAATTGTGGTTTTCTGACAAATCATTTAGGAATGAAGTCACTAAATAATGACAGACATTGAGTTTCAGACTTCATACTTTTCAGAAAAATGCATGCTAAAGCAAGACCTGTTGTTCTGTCAACTGACTATGTTTATACAAGAGCAACGTTTAGTACTGTTCATATGTTCCCCCAATATATTTGGCCTTGTCCAAATTTCCTGTGCTAAGAGGATGAGAGGTGCGCTCAAATAAATCACTTTATAGAATTAGGTATATCCAAACCTCTCAACTGTCCCTGATTTTGGCTCAAAATGTTGCTCTCCCTAACAATCCCTCCACAAAATGGCAAATTTGGAAGAAAATGTGGAGGGTTTACAATTGATAAATAATTGCAATGATCGGTTTTAGAGTATTTTTAATTTCGGAAATGCATGTAGATTCTCTTATTTTGTCGGCTGCTCAAGTTAACAGTACTAATATTACAAGTGTCCCTTCTTTGACAGGTTCTCATCTGTATTCTGTGGGTATTTTATATTTTTGCATCACATTTTTGGTCTGTTTTTCATAAAATTGTGGGGTTTTTTTGGCAAATTAGTGGCAAATCATTAAAGATTGAAGTTAGAAAATGATAGACATTTGAGTTTCAGATTTCATACCCTTCAGAAAATTCATACTAACGTAAGACCTACTATTCTATTATCTTTCTAAGCTTATTAGAACAATATTTAAAAATTGCCCTTATTTTTGGGCATTTGTCCCACTTCTCTGTATGGCTTTGTTCAGATTTTTTGCTCAAGGCCATCACCGTCAGCCAGAGACAATTAATTGTGACATACTTGTTGCAACTCACTCCCCCACTTAGTGACTCTGGATGTGTCCAAGCAAGGCAAGCAGCAGTTATGCAGTGTAAATGTGCAGAGTATCCCCCCCATACAAGGTAGACACAAGTACTACAGTGGCTTTTCATCTGTCCTTGATTTTGAAGACTATTCTGGTTTTCTGTCATATTTTTATACTGTTGATTTATGCTTCTTATTCAGAAAATGCATGTCATTGCAGTGCATGTTGCTCTGTGTTTAAGTAACAATGCTTTAATAACCATCAGGTAAGCTTGTCCGAGACTGTAAGATGCAAGTAAGCTTTAATAAGCATGCTGTTAAAGAATTACCAACAATGAAGGCCTTTTTGTTGTTGCCATGCAGAGAATATTTACATAACTAGATAGCGTGTAAGTCTTAACTACTGACATGCATATGACAGTATTTGTAATAAATGACAGGATTATGTTATTTTCAGAAGCTCATTACATTTGTTGGGAACTTCAGTCATCTTTGCAGGCTTTACCTGTAAACTAAACAGAATGCCAGTCTATAACTTGTGCAGTAATTCTTTAAGCAATTTATCTTGAGCTCGTTTCTTGTTTGCTGTTCATTTTTTACTTTGATCATGTTTTCTCCATGAAACAAGTAGATAGTTGTTGTCAGGCAGCAGATCCTTTTTGGATAAGAAACATTTTTACAAGAGGGGGTATTGCTTCTTTCAGTATTGTTGGTTGGTAGTTTTATAAAGCTAAATATAAATTATAATTAAAACTGCAGTGCAAGGAGAAATGGTTTGAGTTGAGAGCTGCTTGTTTTTTTATACCTGATTTTGACTGGCATTCCAGTAATGTATTTAAAAAGTAATTTATTTTTTCAAGCCTTACAATCTTTTCTTTTCCATCTAGATATTAAGTAAGCTCTCATGTAGCCAATGCATTGAAATATTTTTTTCTTCTTCACTTCATTTTGTCTTGATTGGACTCTCATAATGACTGTTTGGCACCCAGGGCAGCGTATTTAATTAAAGTCCCTGTTTTTGTGGTTTTGAGCATAGCTCCACCCCTTTCTGGTTGGGCACACCCCTTCCTATTGGACCCACCCATTCCGCTGTCTCCTGCAGCCCCCCCTTTGATTTCAAGTCACCAGCCGCCACTGCATATCATCCTAGGCTGACATTTACCAGATACCCTGGACTTCCACCAGTAGCTGAGCCAATTGTTGAAGTCAATCATTTTTTTGCTTACATTGTGGCATCATCCTGGGTGAGGATAGGATACTGCTAAGGGGACATGCCTGCCTTACATATGTCTAGTCTATATTTGACACTGTACCACTGACTATGTAAAGCCTAATATTTATTTTTACATATTTAATCATTTGTTTGTTTGCTTAATTTTTGCAGTACACCCTGCTTATCGTATTTTACAGGTACGTCTGACTTTCACCATGTCTTTCTTCTCATGTGTCATTAGTAGGAAAGGAAGAAGATAAGGCTGCTGTTTGCAATTTGTCAAGTGTCTGTGAGAGATGTATTTAAGACTCAGTTTTCTAGGATTATATGCTGTCAACCTGAAAACATTATTGCATTCTGCAGAGGTACACAATGGCAGGGAATGGAAGATTTTTATTTTTACTAATGGTGGGGAGGTGTGTAGCTCAAGTGACCAAATGCTATCATAAAAACAAACATCTTACTTTTGTAAGATAATGACACTGCATAATATGGACTCTAACAGGAGTAGCTTAATCATGTACCAAACATGCACATGTGCATGTATATTACAACACATTCACAGTTCATCACATTAGTGCATACACATGCACATGTTCATGTATGTCACAACATATTCACATTACATCACTTTAGTGCATACACACATGCATGTGTCCATGTATGTTACAACACATTCACAGCACATCACTTTAGTGCATACATGTGCATATGTTCATGCATGTTACAACATACTCAAATTACATCACTTTAGTGCATACACATGTATATGCCCATGTACATCACTTCAGTGCAGACAAATGCACATGTCCATATGTCACAACATTTTCACAGTATATAACTTTAGTGCATACACATGCACGTGTCAATGTATATTACAAAACATTCACAGTACATCATTTTAGTGCATACATATGCACATGCCCATATATGTTACAACACATTCACAGTACATCACTTTGGTGCATACACATGCACGTATCCATGTGTCACAACACTTTCACAGTGCATCACTTCAGTGCACACACATGCATGTGTCCATCTATGTTACAACACGTTCATTACTTTAGTACAGTACACCCCTTTCTTCATCCATTGGATTTACACTGACTCCATAAATGCTATAACAGTTGTCAGTGGGGTTTCTGGTTATCAAGTAATTCCATATTTGAATGTGGGACTGAAGTTTTACTATTTTGACAGCTTGGCCTCAGATTTGTTAGCATCCCATCTATGTATCCCTGCTTCATGAACTACGGAAATAATACTCTGTAACTAATTTCAAAAGTTTAATTCAGCAATCGCTTTGCAAAGTCTCGTTCCAGGCAAGCAGCAAAAATATTCATTACTTTTAGTCAAGGGGTATTAATCTAACGTGGACATCTGAGTATCCAGTTTAAAAAGCATTTAAAACAACAAATATCATGAGCTCAGTGCCGCTTTAGAACATTATGTTTTCAGTATTTTGTTAAGAAACTCGCATACAACCATTTCTTTAAATAAAATCATGTATGTTGCAGCCTTCAGTTTTTTCTGACCTAAGGCAAAACGTGTTTTGAAATCCAAAAAGGGAATTTTACCTTTTACATTGGGCTACTTTGATTTCCATATGATGCAGGAAAATTAAGATGTTTTGTTAACCTACAAATATTTTGTCTTTGGTGTACTTTGGTGGTCTTACAAAATATATTGACATTCTGATACAAAAATATTAAAAGTTACAATCATGAAGAGTAAGCATGTTGTATTGGCAATAGATGTAACTTAATGTTCAGGGTGCCAATAGTCTAATCTGCATATTGCAACACACTTATTTTTGCACACTGTCATTTATGTCAATTATTACTTAATTTCTTATGTGAAATTGTTGCTTTAAATCCTGAAAGCAATTCACCTCACTCCTGTGTCCCTGCCCTGCCATGTCACTTTCTCACACACACACACACACACACACACACACACACACACACACACACACACACACACACACACACACACTCACTCACTCATACATGCATGCTCCCTCGTGCACATATTCACTCACTCACTCACACATACATGCTCCCTCCTGCACATATGCACATCCAAACACAGACACACAAACACTCGCATATTTATAAATATGTGTGCACACAAATGCTTACACACATGTACAAGTATATAATGTACATGAAATTGCTCAGCACATAGAGGGGGATCCTGGGGATAGAGACCACATGTCTAATTGGCATATGCACCAGACTGCCTCATTAGCATGTAACATGGCCTCGGAGATGGCCAGAAGCAATACTGCACATCTTTGTGCTAGAACACTGTGTTAGGGCTGTCTCTGAATTCCAAAAGATTCAAAAAGTGCTTGTAAGAGTACTAACTGATGTAAGACTGAGTTTTCTTTTCCCTTTTTTGCAAGACAATATGCTTTCATTTGTCCCTGTAAATAAAACCCTAGGGACTATTTCTGTAGTTGAAACTATCAACAACTACAACATATACACACACACACACACACACACACACACACACACACACACACACACACACACACACACACACACACCGCACACACACGCACATATATGTATGCACCTTGTGATAACCTTTATGAATTTCCTCCTATAACTGGGACATTTTCAAAAATCAAGTCAAATTAATAATTTAACAAAGTATACCTTCACTGAAAATGCATAAAACAGACCTTAAACCACAACATCAATTTTGTGCAAATTTCTGTCTCAAACAACCCCAGTCAAGAAAAAGTGTCCTCAACACCTCCAAGGTTGTTGCAACTTGGGGAGAAAAGCAATTCCTCTATTGTAGCACATCCAAAAACATAAATGTCATCTACTGCATTACTAAGTAACCACAGCACCACCCCACACATTCCTTTAAAAAATGTTGTGAACTCATCCAAAAAACAGAAACAAAATCTGATAATTCCAAAAAATCAGCAATCTGAAATAACTGAGCGAGTCATGGTCTAAACCGAATAAATTAGCAAATTTGTGAATTCTTTCATTGCAAAATGCTAATTCATACACAGTACTATTTGTTGGGATTTATTACCTGATACTTGACTTATGGTTTAACTAGTTTAGACTGTCTGAACCAGGTCTGTTTTGTCAGTAATGCTATTTTCCCATTGAATAGTTTCAATTATTTTTTTTCTTTTTTCACTCTTCAATTTTAATTATTTCATTGTCATTTCAACAAACTTTATTTGTAGAGGAGTTGACTTGGGAGTTGTGTTTTTTGGGGGATTAGTGTATGTGTATTTTATTGTGCAATGGAATTATTTTCTTTTACACTGAAGTGAATAAAAGATGGGATCTGTGTTTTATTGTGTTGTACTTTTTTCTTTAACAGTAGGAGTACATTTGGTAGGTTGTTTTCAGTGAGCTAAGGTTTTGGGTTGATATGTTTGCCAGTGCTTTACATGTGGGATGTATAAACTTGTGCTTAAGTTTTCAGCAAGTAAAACAAATGTGGTAGGTTTAGGGGAGTTTTATGAAGGTTAAAGATGTACAAACGATGTAGGTAACTTATTGATGACGTACCAGGGATTAAATACTTCTGATGGCACTCCAGTAGCCAACAGTGAAGAGCAATGAATTTATTATGAACCCCTGACTCTTTAATGCAAACCAATAAACTCCCAACTCAAACATATTCTCAGTCTGTCTGACTGCTGGACACAGCTTTCACATTTTCCCCAAAGTTCAGTGATCTTCAGTTTAGTATACATAGGGCTTTTTGGATGTTGGGGGTACAGGAATTTATGCTCTGCAGAAATCCATTTATCAGGATTTTTTTAACTTGCATAGTAATTAAGAGGTATGTGTTGCTTTAAAGCCATAGAAGTGTACGTGTGTGTGTGTGTGTGTGTGTGTGTGTGTGTGTGTGTGTGTGTGTGTGTGTGTGTGTGTGTGTGTGTGTGTATATATATATATATATATATATATATATATATATATATATATATATATATATATATATAGATATATAGATATAGATATATAGATAGATATAGATATGAGGTTCCCTATTACGCTGTCGCAGATGCAGGTTGTCGAATGCATCTTTGTCGAACAGTAAAGTGTGAAAAGGCAAAATAGCCAAGCAGCTGTTCAGCGAATTCTTTTCCTGGGAAAGAATTTGTTTTGCCGTTTTTGCTACTTTGCCTTTTCAGCACTGTAGTGCGATCTCAGAGTTGGTATATTTAAGTAGGAAGGGTGGGGGGCACAGCCCCCCACGTCAGGGGGTGTGGATGGCAAAGCCCCCCACATTAAGTAATGTTTTAGTGTTTTTTTGTTGTTGTTGTTTCAGAACAGCGATTGTTTTCCATTGGAAAATAATCACTGTTCTGAAGTTTCGACTTTGTAAGCTTTCGCTTATATGGGGTCGATTATCTGTCATTCACTCTTCTGAGCATGCGATATGATAATATAGATCCAGATATGATATATGGGTCTATGCCAGATGATCGAGTTTTCAGAAACTTGAAATTCATATGGTTAAGACCATATGATCGAGTTTCTGAAAACTCAAACATCAAAAACAAAACCCCACAAAACTCTACCTTTTTTATGCTTTTGTTTATCACTTAACTTCAATATTTCAGGCATAATCCAAAAGTATTTAAAAGAGATGTCTATTCCCACTTAGTTCCACAAACAAGTCCCATTCACAAGCAGGGTAACTTCCAACTTCAAGCTCTTAACAGTAGGAAGAGCATCCCAGATGGCTCCTTTCTTCAGACGTAACTTTCCTGGATACTTCTTAGCAATACTCTTCCTCAATCAAGAACTCAAGGAGACAGGAATATATTGTCATGGGTAATGACCAGTCCGTAAAAATCCTCAGTGGCAGATGTTTCCAATTTGCTTCTACAATGATCTTGCCTCTGTTATGCATGATACACTCTCTGCATTGATATTCACCTAAAAACCATTTGAATAAATAAGAGCTATCAAAATATGTTCTGAATAAAGCAGACATTTGCATTCCCTGCATTGATATGCACCTAAAACCATCTGAACAAATCAAGGCTACCAAAATGGGTTTTGAATACATCAGAGTTTTAAGTTTTCTATACGCTTGCCCAGCTTCATTTGTCCACTGAACTTTGAAATGAATCCCACCTTTGGGTAGGTCAGTCATGGAGCAAGCAATAGTAGCAAACACAGGGATGAACCTGTGGTAATAGGCTATAAAAATTTCTGTACCTGTAGTTTTGTAGATGATGTAGGCCATTTCTGGGCTTCTGCAAATGTTTCATCCTGGGACATCACAATACCCTACCTGTAATAAATCTCAAATAGTGAGTTTCTTGCACACCTAACTTACATTTGGCAGAGTTACCTGTCAAGCCAGCTTGGAGTGAGAAATTCAGACTGACTTGGACTTTTGGGAGGTGACTTTCTCAGTCACTGGAGAATATTAAAGTGTCACCCAGGTAGGTCTTAGGCTCTTGTCCATCAGTCCATGGAATGCTATTGGCACTCTGTGAGGAACCAAAGGCAGGACTCTATAAAGCAAGAGTCTATTGGGTATAGCAAATGATATATTTTCCTTAACTTCTGGAGCTAGTGGAATTTGCCAGTAGCCTTTGGTCAGATCTAAAGTAAACAGAATTCTAGCTTTGCCCAGTTCTTGAATCAATTTGTCCAGTCAGGGTATGGAATAAATGTTATTTAATTTACTGAAATTGTTGGAAAATCTTCTAGAATACCAGGCTTGGGGACCAGTGCAACTGTTTTGCTCACTTTGGGATTCTTTGTGAACCATCAGTTTAAATCTTTTTTTCTGTACCTCTTCACTGACTGTTTGGCAATGGGATAATGGTATCAAGTATGGTTTCAAATAAACTTTTTCACCTTGTATGATTTCCATGTTGCAATGGATTCATTTGTTTCTACCAGATAACTCTGATACCATACATTTATTCATGACTACAAATTCTTTTACTTCCTGTTTTTGAGACAGGAATAATGCCTCCTATATGTTAACTCCGTGATGTGTTGTGATGGTCTCAACTTCCCCTGCAATCATATTTACTGCAAAAACTTCAGTTTCTGTCCAAGGTTTCACAATATCTATGTGATATATCTGGTATATCTGTAAACAATATTAGGGTACTTGAAACTGTTAATCACAACTTAACTTCTTTCAAAACTAGCAAAATTCAGCTTTGGACAAAATACTATCAGCTGGTTCCAAATCTGTTTAGAAAACAGGACATTTCAGTTCCTTGTTAATAACCAGCTTTCTTACAAAGGGACCCTCAAAACATTGTGTACCACAAGGCTCAGTATTGGGATCCCTCAAGTCAGAGCAACATACCACTAAGCTAAATCAGTTTGATGATTTTCTATATGCTCATTAATGACCACTCAGAGGATCTCACATCACAGAATGTGACTCTATATGCAGATGGGGGCAGGTTTGGCACAATGGTTAAGGTCTTTACCTTGTAAACACAAGATACAAGATTTGATTCTGGCCTCAGGATATTGATTAGACTTAAAATGCCCCTTCAGGGTACTTAGCCTAGTATTCACCTATTAACCTATGATACCGTTCTCCTTCTGAAAACAGACAAATCAATTCTAAATCTACAAAACCAGCAACAACAACAATCCTTCTTTAATTTATGCCAGTGGGCCTCAGATAATAAACCTCTGATCAAACAAAAAAAATCCACACCTAAAATTATGATGTTTGCATCCTCCAACAAATATCCTCCAACAAATGACATCAACTAAGAGATATTACTATTTATGACAATAAAAGCAACATAATCCCCATAGTCTCAGACATCAAAAGCACCAGAGAGCTCCAAAGCAGACACCCACAAAACCTGCACCTCCCATCACAAACTAGACAACACATAAAACACGAAATCAATGTGCTGCACAATCACAGCCCTTAAGGAGAAATAACATACCTAACACACTAGTAATAGGTGACTCAATAGTCAGGCACACTGACACCCCACTCACTAGGCTGGACAAGGAGAAGGTTACTATTAGCTGCCTATCGGGAGCCAGAATCCACCACATAACACAAGCACTCAGGTCACTCCAGAACAAGTACAAATATGACTCTGTCATTGTTCATGTTGGTGTGAATGACCTGAGATGTACCTCCCTGGACTACATGAAAAGAGACATGGAAGAGCTCTCTGATCATGTAGCTCAGGCGGGTATGACCCTGACCCTGAGTAGCATCCTGCCCTCACCAAGAATGATACCTCAGTATAAAGAAAAAATGATCAATTTCAACAATTGGCTAAGTTTCTGGTGTCATTCAAAGGGGATCCAGTGTCTGTCAGCCTGGGATGACATGCTCGACAAGCCGCATTGCTTCACAAGAGATGGTTTGCACCTGTCACCCCTTAGCTTTCGAATACTGGCCAAGGCTCTTGCTGCCTCCATAGTGCCTTTTTTAGGCAAGGCTCAAAATTCAAACCCACCACTGTAAACAGCACAAGTAAAAAAATGAGGGTTATGCTACTCAACGCCAGGAGTTTAAATCTCAAAATGCATGTGCTCGAAGCACTCCTAAGTATGGAGAAGGTCAACATCTGTGCAGTAACTGAAACCTGATTCAAGGCTCCAGAGAGCACTCCAGCACTACTGGGCTACAACTCATACCACACATTTCGCCCACAGAACATGGACTGAAACACAAAAGGAGGGGGTGTATCCATATTCATCAAGGATACTCACACCTCCAGGTTAGTGGCACAGCATGATACCTCTGAGATCATCCATGTGCAACTAACATCGGGCAAATCTGCAATGCAAATTGTGGCCTGCTACAGATCACCCTCCATGACCCAGGACCACCACTCCGCCTTTCTGGAGACACTGGAAAACATGAAAGTCCTACAGAACACCCTGATATTGGGCAATTTCAATTACCCTACCATTAACTGGGAAAACTACTTGAGTACAAACTCCCAGGCTCAGCGCTTCCTGGAATTTATCAACTCAAATGCCCTGGATCAGCTGGTAAACTCCCCTACCAGAGTCCACAACATATTGAACCTGGTCATCACCAACATGGACGACAGGTGTTCCGTACCGGAGGTCAACCCGTCACTGGTTAGATCAGACCATAAACTAATCACCCTGGATGTCCACACCCCACCACCACCCCCAACCAAGGAAACCACAGTGAAAAACTTTTCTAAAGCAAACTTCACCTTACTTAAGGCAGAGGTGGTAAGTTTCACAGCCCCCACGCTAAAGGATAACACTGCCCAAGATGCAGAATCCTTTACAATTGCACTCTATGAGCACCTACAAGGATGCATGGATCGTGCCATCCCTAGCAAGACCAAGACTCACTCCCCTAAGAGAAGGAAACCAGTCTGGTGGACCCCTGCCATAACAGGTTATACAACAGAAGGAGGAAACTAGTTCAGAAAAAAGCAAATCCCAAGAAGGAAAGACATCCCTGATCAGTATCAGTAAGAAACTAAGGTCCCTCATAAAATCATCCAAGGCTAACTTCAAAAGAAAAGTAGCCAAGGATTCAAAAGATAACCACAAAGCCTTCTTTAGCTATGTCAAGAATCTAAGTGGCAACTCACAGATATGCTCTGAGCTAGTGCAAAATAGCACAAGATATACTGAACCTACTGATAGTGCCAACATCCTTGCAGATAGATTCACTGCAAACTTTACCTCCCTCTCACCTTCAAAAGGGCCCACAACAATACAGGAAAAGTGTAATGTCCCAGAAATCACAGAAGCACAGGTGAAAACAGCCCTTTCAAAAGCCAAAAACACAGCATCAATGGGGCCAGATGGTGTCCCAGGCTGCGTCTTGCACAAACTACAGAACGAACTAACCCCCAACCTAAACACCCTGTTCAACCTCAGCCTCTCCACAGGCTACGTGCCCATAGAATGGTGCACAGCAATGGTTATTCCGCTCCACAAAGGAGGGTCCACAACTGACCCTGGTAACTATTGCCCCATAAGCCTGACTAGCCTGGTCTGCAAGGCTATGGAGCGCATCATCATGGAACTCATTAACAAAGACTTTGGGAACCTCCAAACACTTGACCCGACCCAGTTCGGCTTTGTTAAGGGCAGATCATGCCTACTAAACCTGGTTGACTTCTTCAAGACCGTCACCAAGGCCATAGATGAGGGAAAGGTGGTTCACACAGCCTACCTTGATCTCGCCAAGGCGTTCAACACCATTCCTCACTCGGGTATTATAGAAAAACTCACCAGCCTGAACATAAACCCCTATGTCACAAGATGGGTTGACAACTGGCTTACAGACAGAACTCACACGGTAAGAATAGTGGGCTCCAGGTCCGACTCTAAACCAGTCACAAGTGGTGTCCAGCAAGGCTCTGTTCTGGGTCCCCTACTGTTCGGCATATATTTCTCAGAAGTACAGGCAAACACAGGAGGACTATGGCTAACCAAGTTCGCCAATGACTGCAAACTGGGAGCCATAACTGACTCTCCGGCTGACAAGGACATCCATCAAAAAGGCCTTACTGAGACAGACACCTGTTGTCAAAGTCATGGCTTCAAGCTAAATGCCAAAAAATGCATAGTCATCCCGTTTGGGAAAAACAAAACATCCACGAATTACCACATAGGCAGCAGCCTCATTAATACAGAAGAGGTAATAAGAGATCTGGGGACCCAGGTAGATAGTAATCTCTCCTTTGACAATCACATCACCAAAGTAGTTAGGAAATCCTTCTATGTGGCCCATCTAATTACTAAAGGGTTCGCATCTAGAAATAAAGAGGTTATAGTGCCCCTCTACTTGTTACTCATCAGACCCATCATAGAGTACAATGCCCCATTTGGGATGTACCTCACAAGACACTTCCAACAACTGGAAAGACCACAAAAGCACCTCACCAAGAGGCTTACTGGTCTCAAACATATGTCCTATGCAGCCCGACTGAAAAAACTCCGGCTGTACTCAGTGGCATATCGCTTACTTAGAGGTGATCTCTGCCTGACTTACAAAGCCATGTCCAACTCAGAATTGATGGACATGCTCCACCTAAAGAAATCCAAGTCACTGCAAACCACGCGCTCTAGTGAGCTAAACCTCACCACAACAATAAATAGAACATGCTGGAGGGATAGATTCCTGTCACAGAGACACCCAATGCTTTGGAACAAAATTCCTAACTATATTAGACAGAGCCCCTCACTAACACTCTTGAAGAGAAGCCTTGACGAGTGGATGGGTAACAGAAAATACACCCCTGGGATCACTTCATTGGCTCTGCTTGACAGAGGCTCAGTTAATTAATCAATGGGGCGGCGAAAGTCGACACACTCTGCCTAGGCTTAAAAATGCCCTCGGGCAGATAGCCTAGTACCTACCTATGAACCTAAAACTTAGAACTAACCCTCGATCATTCCCTAAACTTTTCCATACACACCGACATAACAGTTAGTAAAGTCCTTTCTGAATTAAATCTCTGTTATAAAATTCCTCACCTATTCACTCCCACCACAGCCCTCCCCTAGCCAGAAATATCCCTTTACCTAAACTGGAATATGAGATGCCACTTTTGACCTTTCATTCTGTCCATAATACACCAAGCCTACAAATTAAGAAAATATGCAGCAAGTTTACATAGTGTTATGGGGGTGTTGGGGTACAAAGTAGAATGGCTCCCCTTAACTGCAAAAGCAACACATCTTCAGGGTGCCTTGATATAAAACATTTTAAAACACAGTCCAATTTGTTCACCACAAAAAACATTTCTGATCTTCTTCACTTTTCATTCACAGAATGGTAAGACTTGATCAATTTCTCTTTCCAGCCCCATGAAACAGAAGGATAATGCCTTGACTACAACCCAGGTGACCTGCATTCAACTAGCAATACAGACATAATGGGGTTGGGAAGGGGAGGACGGCCTTGAGTGGCCAACACCAGCTCTCCCATCCTGGTGAGAGGAAGGTGGGCCAGCTCATCACATTACAATAGCTATAGTACAGTAGGCAATCACTGGCAGAAGTGGCCAGGGTAGGCTCATTCTGTTACGCAGCTCAAATGACACTGATTCAGCTATAATATGGGTGTGAACATGCACATTATTCCCTACCCAGGCAGACATTGTGAATCTGCCAGTTGCTTACAGGGAGGAGTCCAGAGGGATGGTACAGTAAACCGTCTGCCTCCCTAATGACCAGCTCTCACTTGCAATGGAACAAATGGGTTGATCAGGGCACTGAATTAGAATATCTGGTCTCCAGGGGCTCTCACCCCTGGAGGAGTGAATTCATCACAAGAAGGTAGCCATTGGACAGCTCCCATGTAGGACACAAAACTGATTTCTGTCTCCATCTTGTCTCAAGATTATAACTTAAGGTAATTCCCAAAGCTCTCAGGAGGCAGTCTGATGGAGCACTTGAACTCCACAGACCAGCAAACACTCTTGTTTCTTCTAGCAATGCATTCTCATTTCTTTTCTGTAAAACACGGAGTGCTTTTCCTACTAATATTAAGAACAGCGAGACCACCTGAGAATTCAGGTTCAGACTCATGATCCAACTCAAAGAAAGAGCAACCTGCACTTCCTATATCCATTGACCATTTACCTTAGTCCTCTGTTCCTTACCATTCCTGTCTGGGCCCCATGTATTTTTTTTCTTCTAGCAGGGCAGTCCCACTCTGCAATCTCATTGGAGGAACCTGGACACTCATATCATGCATATCCTAATTTGGTGATCTCATGAAAGTGGAGAGAAGTGCACATTCATGGTTTGTTGAAAGCAGTTTTCAATGTAACCTTTTTGCACTAATCATTATCACAGAAATTACCTTGTGTACCACAAGGATCAGTATGTAACTTATATTTAAAGGATCTAGGCATTCTTGCTCTAGAAGGGTATGTTGCTTTAGAACTACAAATAATGCTCTGTGAGTCGAGTCAAATTATAGCAGACCACAACAACACAGACCTGGAGAAATAACAAAATTCCCCCAAAAGGTCAGTAAACATTTTCCAGAAATGGCAATATATTAAAAGTGCATGCCTACAGTTACTTTATGTAGGAGTGTTTTGCTTTTTTGATCTTATTGCTTACAAATAATTAGCACTCTGGTTGAAAATCATCTTCTAGCTTTGTCTTCCATCAGTGAATTAAATTTCCTTGTTATCTAGGCACTTTTTGCCCCATGTTTATCCTATGCTAGAGTGCTATGACACTAATACCATTTAGCAACTAGTATATGACTGGGCTTAATGTGTGAAGAATTCTGATGGCAGACCAGTTATACTGAGAAAGAAGTTATATGTAGTACAGGATTTCATTCTTATGGCTGTTGTTCTCTCTCTCTATAACACTGATGCTAAAGATTGCAGAAAGAACTATTGCAGCTTTTTGCCATGTATCTAATGTTTGCAGATGACATTGTGATCTGTAGTGAGAGTAGGGAACAGGTGGAGGAGACCCTGGAGAGATGGAGATATACTCTAGAGAGAATAGGAATGAAGGTCAGCAGGACTAAGACAGAATATATGTGTGTGAATGAGAGGGAGGATAGAGGAATGGTGAGGGTGCAAGGAGTAGAAGCGGTGAAGGTGGATGAGTTTAAATACTTGGGATCAATAGTTCAGAGTAATGGTAAATGTGGAAGAGAGGTGAAGAAGAGAGTACAGGCAGGGTGGAATGGGTGGAGAACAGTGTCAGGAGTGATTTGTGACAGACGAGTACCAGTAAGAGTGAAAGGGAAGATCTACAAGAGGGTAGTGAGACCAGCTATGTTATATGGGTTGGAGACAGTGGCATTGACAAAAAGGCAGGAGTTTGAGCTGGATGTGGCAGAGTTAAAGATGTTAAGATTTGCACTGGGTGTGATGAGGGTGGACATGATTAGGAATAAGTATATTAGAGGGTGAGCCCAGGGTGGAAGGTTTGGAGACAAAGCCAGAGAGGCAAGATTATGTTGGTTTGGACATGTGCTGAGGAGAGATGCTGAGTATATTGGGAAAAAGATGCTAAGGATGAAGCTACCAGGTAACAGGAAAAGAGGAAGGCCTAAGATAAGGTTTATGGATGTGGTGAGAGAGGACATGCAGGTGGTTGGTGTGACACAGCAAGATGCAGAGGACAGGAAGAAATGGAAACAGATGATTCACTGTGGCGACCCCTAATGAGAACAGCCAAAAGAAGATGATGATGATGATCTAATATAAGAATTGTATGTATGTAATTTCTGTTTGTGTGTCATTTTTGCTTGTAGCTATGTATCACAAATTTATACTTCATTTTCTGTGTAGATATGTATGTGGAGCTTTTCTTCCCGGGTCTCCCACTGAAAAAGGGCTCTTGCCCAGTTGGACTAACCCGGTTAACAAATGTCAAATAAATAAATAAGCTTTAAATTTAGAACATGAAAAACCTTTTTTATTCATAGTACGGCATCAGGCTAAACAACATCACTATTCAAACTACTAAATGATTTCTAATAAGTCTGCATAAAAATCATGAAACTGCTGAAGTCTTACAAGTTTGTTTTTCATATAGTTTTAAGACGTTGACATTCATTCATACCGTATCATATATACAATAACATGGCTTGACACCAGTAGTCTCTTAGTTTAGTAAATTGATTTACATCACATTCCTCAATATAAGACCTAATTAATTCTAGCAAGCACTGATTAATTCCAATGATTTAAATTCAAGCAAATGTTTTCATGCATACTATAATTAATATGTCTGTATTAATAATTAGTTTCTAATTTATTTGTTAATACTGCCTCATTACACAAAGAACCTCCTTTAAATGTTCTGTTTTCCCAATGTAAAATGCTGGGTGTTCTAAAGAAGTTGCAACATACATTAAAATAGGAGGGATAGGATTTCCATGCACCTATAAGACATATTAAAGTTTATTAACATGATTGCAAACTATGCTGTTATCTTTTATCACACACTCACATACATACACAGTGCATATGGAAACTGTTGCATTATATCAGGTGTAAGAGATTTTTCAGGTGTGTGATTCTTTTAATCTTTCTTCACAGGTTTTATCTCCCTTAAAGTAGCAGCCAGGTATGTCACTATCTTGAGGTTTAACTCTCTTTGCTAATCAATATATGCCAATTTTTATTTATGAATTTTTTAACTGTATTGGAGATTATATGTTGAATGAAACAAAACATTAGAATACATACCTTTAGAATTATTGCATCTAAGAAGACCATTTGTCATTCTAGCACTATCCATATTCAATATGCATCGATCTAAAAGCCTGAAAAGTTACAGACCGTTTTCAAAATGATATTTTGTAGTATGCAATTTCTGATAAAATGGTGTTTAAAATGGGGCTCACACTAAAGGTATTCGGGGGATTTCAATAAACCCTACACAGGAGCAAAGAGTTTTAGATTGAGTAAGGTCCATGTAGAGATGTGCATCCCTGTGTAAACAAGGTAAACACTGTGGCATGCTAATTACAGCATAAGCAGCTGAATTGCAGACTAATCAACCAATCAAACATGGTGAAGCGGAGGTATTCAACAGGCTATAAAGCAACCATGTAGCCTTCATGCTGGTTTTTCCTGCAAATTCCAAAACTTTTGGAATACAGCCACAGAAAGGCATCTACATGGGCAGAATGTTAGGGCTGCTGCTGCTTTAATTCATTTGTATGTGGTACAGGCTGAAGCCAATGCTGCAGCTAATACGCCTAGGCTGAGAAGAAGAGTTTTTAGGCCCCGTTTAACTTTTCACAACCTACATGATGTGGAAATTGTGGAGCAGTACAGGGTGGATAGGGAGACACTACAGGAACTCTGTGACCTCTGCCATCCTCAACTCAGAACCAGAGCCAAGCAAGTGGAAACCATCCCAGTGGAGAAAAAAGGATGTGCAGACCTTAGAGTTTTAGCTGCAGGTACCTTTCAGGGACCAACAGGGGACATGTTAGGGATGTCACAGGCATCAGCATCCAGGATCTTCCACAAATTCCTGAATGCTATGCTCCAATATGCCAGTGACCACATATATTTTCTCTGCAGTTCTGAGGAGAGGGCTAGAAATATGGAGGAGTTCTACTGTGTCGCACACTATCCTGAAGTACTGGGTGCCATAGACTGCACATATATAGAACTTAAGGCACCACCTGGGAACAGGGTAGGCTGTACATAAACAGAAAGGGCTACCACTCTATCAACTGCCAAGCCATGTGTAATGCCAAGGGAATCATCTTGAACATGTGTGCTGGCAACCCTGGCAGTTACTACAACTCACATATCTGGCACATCTCCCAACTGTACCAGATGTTTGCTAGGGGGGGATATCCCACAGGGTCATTTACTGGGGGATGCAGGCTATGCACTGGAATGGTGGCTGATGACAGCCATCAGAAATGCACACACACCCACAGAAGAATGCCATAATGAGGCACACGCTCAAACCAGAAATATCATAGAGTGTGTGTTTGGGCTGCTGAAGTCATGGTTCCAGTGGTTAAATACATTTGGGGAAGTTCTGCAGTACAATCCATGGAAATGTACAGAAGTATTCATAGTATGTGCCATGCTACACAACATCATCCTGAGGAAACAGCTTCAGCAGGATCAGCAAGGGAAAGGGGCACACATCCCAGCACCAATGCCAAGGTCATCACAGCCATACGCAGATGAGGAGTCAGAGGGGGAACCACCAGCTGCTGTGGGTGTAGGTAGACATAGGAGTGCTCAGTAAGCCCTTGCATTGGCTAAGAGACAATGCATGGAAGACTTATTCACCACCTAAGGGCCTAAAACCTTCCTCCTACACACATACATATAGTAACATTGATGCCAGGCAACTCACACAACCTTTAACTCTCCATGTATTGGCTGTGTACTGCTTGCATCAGACAGAGTCAGCCCTGAACTACAACCGTGTCAACTGCTGCATTTACAAGGTAAGTCTCAAACCTGGAGTGCATTGTATCCTTGTATTTCACTAATTGGTACTGTAAGCAAGTAAAAGTTGGGAAATTGTTACAGAAATGATCTTAACATGTGACAGTAGAGACTTATGTGACTTATATGTGCTCATTATTAAGTAGTAGGCCTCAGGCATCAAAGATTCATGCAGATACCCCTCAAACGTAGTGAGGATCACACCACGGTAGCACCATACATTTGTACTGGAAAATCATTAAAGAGAGAAGTTATAAAGTAATGATACACATTGCAGTTTCTGACTTCACAACCCTCACAAGATCATTTACAATAAAGTTGGGAAATTTAATGCTATCAACTGTCTAACTTTTCAAGGCCAATATAAGTTAAAGGCAAAATTACCAATTCAACACCACAAATGCAGATATACTAACCACTAAGTCAGCTATGCACCCTGGGCATCAGACACAAAACTTATGTATCCCTGAATCTATAAGATAGAAAACAGGGATATGATACAGTTATCATCACTTGCACAGGGTGCTGTGTGTGTGTGTGTGTGTGTGGGGGTGGGGGGGGCAAGAGACCTAGGCTGACACAAATGGTTGGTGCGTGTGTGAGTAAGAAAGAGAAGCAGGCAGACATTCAGATAAACCAATGGCCAGTGAGACAAAATGAGTTTTAAGCTGCACGGCTGAACCACATAACTGTTGTGTGTGTGTCTGTAGGAGTCCTCCAGGAGAAATTGTTGTGTGAGTGTCTGCATGAACAGAGCCAAGCTCTGTGCTGGCTCTACATCTTGGTATGTCGGACAGGTGTGAGCCATGCATGGTAGAGGTGGCAGTTCATCATTGTTGTCCTTGACCTTGGGAACAGATGTGAAATACGAACAATAGGCAGGATACAAAACAAGGAGTAACAGTAGCAATACATCCTTGTTTATGCCATAATAGTAAGTCACCTTTGTTCCCCATACCATGGCACATCTACACCCATGGTCAGATGCACTGCTGCTACCTGAATATTATTGATGTCTGCCGGACAAGCTGCCTTCATTGAGACACCCAGGACCACAACCCCATGGCCTGCCAAATCTGGGTGTGGACAGCACACTCAATAACAGAGCAGTGGAAGTACTCCCACTATGGGAGTGTGATCAGGCATGGCCATGTTGGCTAACAGTAGATGATGTGGCTGACCTACGCCCACAAGAATGCCGTTCCTTTCCCAGCAGACATTCCATCAAAGACAATGCTCATTCCATGACAGACACCCCTTGTTCCATCACAGACAACCCTCGTTCCAATGTGTCAACCATCTGATCCATTGAATCAGCAACACAATAGAGGCAGTCATGCATGTCAGCCTGTGCCACATCTACAACCCTGAGCATTTTACTGGAGCACCTATGGGAACATGCCTGTCCCTCCATGACAGCTATAAACATATGCTGAGTGGCACAGGAAGAGACACCTGCATCAGGTGGAGGAGGGACAGCAGGCCCTCTTTGAGCACCCCTAACAACCCTTCTGCATGGCACCTTGCTCACACTTTGTCTATGGCCAGAATCAAAAGGCATTGAAGCCATAGTAGCCACACTTCCCTGATCAATGGCCTTGACTTCCACCTTTCCAATATCTGAGGGCTCACTGGGATGAATAGGCATAGGCCTACTGGCTGTGTCAGATGGAATTGCAGGGGATGGTTGTATATTAACCTCAGTGTCAGATTCAACCTCTGCACCCCCTGACTGTGCCTCAGTTTGGCCACCATCATCATCATAGTCTGCTGATACACTGATACACTGACATCAGGTGGCAGAGGGCCAACACTTCCACTGTCATGATCACCTGTGATGAAAAGCAACAAACACAAAAAAAATGAATACCTACACTACTCTAGTCCATTATATACTAACAAGTATTACAGACAGTACATCAATACAGGCAACAGGCCTGATATCAACATTACACACTAAAATGTTCCTTTAAATTGTACAGCAGTACTGACATAAAAATGTCTGGCTTACCATATGCAGGTGATATTCCCCTCTGCAAGTCAAACAGTCCTGGAAGATGTTAAGCAAAAGATAAGGGCAACATTATCACATGTAACAGTACCACAGGGGGTAATACTGTTACCTCTTTCTATGTCCATTAACTATACTTTCAACAAGAATGTGCTGACACCAACCTAAACTAATAACTGCAGTAATCTTCAATCCCACCAAAAAAATTAATGTGACACAGAAGTAATGTATTGATTTCAGTTTTTTTACTATTCAGCAATATTCAGTTGTTGGGATACCAAAGCCTACCTGGAAGCTCCTGCTGGGCCGTGCTTCCTGTCTCTGAAACTGTTGCTCCAACATCCAGGACATACTGTACTGCACTCTCTTGAGAGCTGTCTGGATCCCTGATTATTGGCCAAGAACTCTTCATTGGGTGTTATTGGTGGTTCCCTAGAAGGCCTTCCCCTGGTAACCATCTGGTCACAGCCTACTGCAGCTGCTCTCCTCCATACGGATGTAATCATGTCAGTGGCCCTGTAACACACATGTGCATATGTCCGTCCTGCAGTGGCCACCGGCAGCATTCACATCATCAACAATCTGGTGCCAAATTTGCATCCTGTGTGCCATATATCACCGTCCCCTTTCCAGCAGAAAAGCACCATGTTGCCTAAAGGCATCCACTATCGCCTGGTTCTCAGCATCGGTGAAGGGGGGTCTCTGAGGATTGACATGCCTGGGTAACATACTCCTGGGTGTCCTAAAGACAACAGAAGGATAATACACATAAGTATCACATAACTACAAAAGAACTGTTTCCAGATAAAAATAGAAAAGGTAACCACTCAATATTACCCCATGGAGAAATATACAACAGTCTACAGATGTGAAATACGAACAATAGGCAGGATACAAAACAAGGAGAGTAACAGTAGCAATACATCCTTGTTTGTGCCATAATAGTAAGTCACCTTTGTCCCCCCCCCCAAAATAATGGTCTATCCTTGTTTGTCCCATAACAGTAACTCAGCTTTGCCCCCCCAAAAGAACAGGCAAATGGCCATCTTTGAAATGCTAAACCTGCTATCAGAGTAACTGACCCTGAAACATCTGTACATATTTATCACAGAGCATTCCATTTTCATGTACTGGCAATCATATATACCTGTGAAATGGCTTGACAAACATGCCCATGACATCAGTACACTTGTAACTAATGCATACAGATAAAAGTGTAAAAGCCTTTGCTCATGATTTGTCATAAAAACATTCAGCATATGCAGTATGTAGCTGACAAAATGCAAGCAGACCTTCTGAAGTTTAGTAATCCTCTGTACAGATATATCCCATGGAACTAGCTTATGTGCAGTCTTCCCAACATAAATCAACCTCTTCACCATCAGTTTATTTATTTATTTATTTTATTTATTCCAGTTTGATGACAGGGGAGGTCCACTGAGCCTGGGGGAGCCTGTTTTCAGTGGAGGCTCGGGGAGAAAAGCTCCATAAAAGTTACAAAAATACAATAATACAAGAAATTAAGGATTACAAATGGTAGCATTCAAAAGTAGAAAATAGAAAATAGAAAACATATTTACAATTCAGTACACTGGGCTAAGTGAGCCTACATTCTGTGGAGGCTTGGGGAGAAAATAACATAGTACAAAGTTTAATTACATGAATACATTTGGAGGGAGCTTGGGCAGTCGAGCTCCGTATTTAAAGTTTAAATAGCATGCTTAATAATATAGGAAGTTAGGAATGCAAGCAACAGGAGGCATTTGCAGGAGTGAGAAACAAATAACTGTAAAGATTCAGGAGTAGACAGGAGTATAGTATCCTGGCAGGATTTTGTAGAATGGTTACAATAACAAATTGAAGTGAGGTTAGGAAGGTATAGAGGTTAATCAGGGAAGAAAGGAGAGGAGAGCTTGAGAGGAATGGGGTGAAGAGTTCAATTGCATTTCCTGTTAAGATAAAGATAGGAATGAAGTTGAGTTTTGAAGTTTTTAAGGTTGTCACAGGTCCTCAGTGTGGAGGGAAGAGCATTCCATTTTTTTAGCTAGGGAATAAGATAGCAGAAGCTGGCCAGCAGGGTGCTTGGGTTTATGGATGGTGATCAAGTTTTGGTGGGTAGATCTAAGGGGTCTGAGTGGGTTGTAAGGTTGCAGAATGTTGGAGAGTGCAGGGCACTTAGAAGGTTGGAAGAATAGTTTGTGAGCAGTGGTGATTTGGTGAAGGAGTAGTAGATTGGGGAGTTCAAGCCAGTTTAATGACTGCAGGGAGGTGCAGTGATGAGTGAAGGATGTGGCATTTGTGGCGAATCTGGCTATTTTATTGTAACATACCTCGAATTTGGAGGTGAGAGTGGAAGATAGGTTAGTGAGGAGAGGAGCTCCATACAGAAGAGAGGGAAGTAGATAGGTTGTGGCGAGAGTTTGTCTAGAGGAGGGTGAGAGGAAGTGGTTGTTTCTGTAAAGAAGGCCTAGTTTTATATGTGTTTTCTTGATATTTTGCTGGATGTGATTTTTGAAGTTCAGGTGTTCATCAATGGTTACACCAAGAAGTTTGGTGGAGGGTACAACTTTGATGATTGAGTTGTTATGGCTCGTGATTTGGAATGAGTTTTTGTCTATAGGGAGGGATTAAGAGGGAGAGAATAGAAGGATCTTAGTTTTGTTGGCATTTAGTGAGAGGTGGTTTTGTAGCATCCAATTTTCGGTGGTAGAGAAAGCAGTTTGGGTTAGAAATTGGAGATCTTTTAGGTTGGATGCATGGCAGTTTGCCTAGCTACATTGTTGCCTTTTTATATGATGCAGATTCAGGACTGTTGGCAATGTTAAGATGCAAAGAGTAGTGAGCTCATTAGAATTGCTGATTCCCAAATACTTGGATCCATGCAGGATATGTAAATATCACACAGGCACTCCCTGAGTGATTGTTTTTAATGGATTGCAACTGTGAATGATTACTGGTTGGAAGAAGGAAAACACAACAGCACTGTAGGCTGCCTTACTTTCACTGGATATGTCAGGAAAGATCTACAAAGTGATAGATGTAAGGTTGGAAATGTAAGTAAGTAAGTTGGAAATTTAAGTAAGCAGCACACAATTCACAGGTTGTGTTCCTTAATATCCAACCTCTCCTTCATTTGTTGGCAACTGCTTATGATATTATTTCCAGTTAATATCCTCACACATTTAATGGCCAGTGATATATAATGTCTTACACACTGCTTGTCTCAGAGTACTGGTCAGATAACAGAAGAATGACCAACAAACATAGAAAGGTAAGATGGAGCTGTATATTTGCAAGCAGTAATCATTATAGGTTGTGTGATCACTAAGTGCACTATATCCAAAAATAATAAATATACAAATAACAGTTGTATGATTTGATATCATTGTAGATGGTGTTGCAGTTGGTTATGAGCAGAATGAGTTCAGTTCTTTGCTGCAAAGCTGATTGTGTGGCAAAGAGGAATAAGGCACCCATCCTGTGTTCTGGAGGAGCATTGAGTGAGAGTTCAAATCCAGATCTATGTAGACATATCTCATGTAAGCCATCATTTTCTTGTGTGTATGTCATAAATTGATTTCCCTCATTTCAACTACTTGCCCCTTTTTTCTTTTACTCCTTTTCTGTCTTTGTTTGTGTATTTGTTTTTTGTGGCCAGTATTTACATGATGCAGCACATAGCACAATCATGGGAATGAAGGACATGAATAATGGGTTTGGCTGTGCTTATGTCATTTGCGTGAACTGTTGCAGTGCACAAACTGGAATACTGGACCACCCAGGAAGCAGACAGGACCCAGACAGCCAAAAACAGAAACCAGATACATTCAATTAATGCTATTGGGCATTGTGCAAACCCATTAAGCAGCATTGTGCTACAGTTAACAGCATGACCTTAAGAATGATTAGTAAAACAGGGAATGTCATGTAGTTAGTCCTGTGGCAGCAGGTGTAAGTGTGGGGCTGGAGTACAGATGGTCCTGCATTCTAGTACAGGGTGTGCAACTTTTTTTTTTTACTTTTGTGACGATGCAGTTTATAGCAATGAACTGAAACACAGATAAGTGTTATTTCAACCTTCATTTGGCAACAGGTATAAGTGTAGGACTGCCATGGTCTTGTGATTTAATACAGGATATTCCATACACCTTTACTGTTTTTCAACTTCCCATTATAGTCACTCTCACTTATAACTCTTGAGATAGTGGAGCTGATATTAATTATATGTATGAGGAATGAGACACTAGTATTGTGCCAGTTATTTATTTATTCATTTTTGTATTATCACATTTATTATCAGATGTATGACTGTGGGTATATTGTGTACTATATTCCTGTAAGTATAATTCTGCTATCTGAATGTGCATGGCCTTCAAACTTCCCTAAGATACATACACAACTGCTTGTACATTCAATAACCTTGCAATTGCAATTCAATTAGCTAATGCCTCACTGCTTGGCACTGCTGCTCTCCTCTTGCCACCGTGCAAACATGTTGCTCGGGGGTGCGCACTCCCAAGCAATGTGTTTGTGCGATCATAAGTGGAGAGCAGCAGTGCCAAGCAGTGTGCGCACTCCAGTAAAAGTGATAATTGGAATTGGTGGGAAAGCATCAGTTGCCATTGCTCTAGATCTGTGGTACACATGGCAGGCATTTGTGGGGAAGGTGCCAGGTTTATGGCACAGAGGTGGATGTACAGGAATCCAGGATATTCAATGGACTCCTAGTTAAGATCCACAGCCAAAGGCTTCTGCAAGGGGACTGTTCTGGCTCCTAATACAAGACTGATGCTTCAGATAGTTTAGCCTAGGCTGTATCCAGTGCAACTGGTATCCTGTGCACTGGAGATGAATGTAGGCATCATTATAATGACCTACAGAAGAGAAAAAGGGATACGCTCGACCATTGGATTGATGAATTTAGGACTGAGGACTTCCCACATCTGTGTAAGTATCAACTCAATAGAGTACTTCTAAGACTTAGAAAGCTGAATATAGGCAAGACCGGTATGTATTATGGTCTTATGTTCTGTTCTGCTTTTCCCCCTGCTGCCAGTGATCAAGAGTGCAATATCCAAGCCCACAGGGTTAGACTGGTGAGAATGAGGGAAGCTTGTGGTATGTATGCAGTAGAAGAATAGTGTTTTTGTAGCATTAAAAGTTAAAGATAGCCTTTTTGGTATTTTATAGAGTTGTATCAAATTGAGCATGCATATCCCAACTGTAAAAGAAAATATGCATGCATTAGTCTGTAGCACAAACCAAGAATACAATATTAGACTTTAGTCAGAGGTGGGTTCAAATACCACATTTCACAACTATACAATACAGTTATTTCTTCAATAATATTTACATTAAATTAAAACCTCTATACCAGTGTCAGAAATACCTTGTTGTAAATTGTAATCTGTATAACTGGAACACACATATGTGCAATATATGCACATTTCAAGGATTACTTGCTGCAATCTATAGTGTAGTGTAGTGTGCATCTGTTAGGAGGTGTTAGTCTTAAATGTAAAAGTGAAGACAATAGAGTAAAAATAATTGTATTAATGCATTGTATGTCACATATGAATGTACTAATCTTATCTCTTTTTCTCTCACCCTAACCCTTATCTCTTTTTTATTTTATTTTATATTATTTTTAACAAAAATGTATTTTATGAATTTTTTAAATTTTATTTTTATTTTATTTTATTGTAAAATATTAAGTTTTATTTTATTTTTTTATTTTATTTTTTAGATTTTATGTGTCATCAAAATGAGTCCATATCATCCATGTGTAACACTTCACTAAATGCTCCACAGCACAGCAGGAAAGGTCATCCCTACTGGATCCACCTGCCACCCCCTTTACCGGCTCCAGCACTGATGCCCAGAAAGTCTGGGAGCCAACCTGGCAGCACTGCTTCGGCTGCCCCTGCACTACCTGCACCTTCAGGTAGTCCTGCCTGCAGCCTGGTCCAGTGGTACCCTCTAGGGGCAGTGGTGGAGGTGGTGATTTCATCAACTGCAGCGAGTTGCCAGGAATGGTGCATAAGCTTGTGTGCCACACCATTGGTGCATGCCTACACTGGCTGGAGAGGATGATCTCCCTCATTTTGAGTAGTACTAGTAGGAGGAGATGTCAAGCACTCCTGCCACCAGTGGAGTGAGGTGACAGTGATGACAGTCCAGTTGGTGAGATCTCAATTCTCACTGTTACCCAGCTTGATGACCATGGGCTCAGGATGTCCCCACCCTCACTCCAATCATGGTGTCCCCCAAAGTTTGTGTCCATCACCGTCCCTGTCTCTTGTCTTGTTTGTCTTATCTGTCTGCAACTACTTCCTCACCTACCCAATTTACCTGACCCAGACATACCTACTTCCCTTCCCCAACTTTCCTCCCACTGTCAAATAAAAATTAAATGGGCACCTGTCCCGCAAAAAATAAATAAATAAAAAAACACATCCCATACATAGCTCTCTATTCTGCACATGTGTCTTCTTGACACACTTGATTTGGTCCAACTGGCTTTTCAACACGATTGTGTTGTGATCACTCCTCTCTCTGGAGGTGACAGTCCAAATTCAATTAACATTTTACATGTATGTTCAGTTTACACTGTTAAAATATGCATAGCTATGGTTCTTTCCTACCTCCCTCCTGCAATTGCCTGTCCTGCTTTCCACTTTGTTCTTCCCCTTGCTTGCACCCCACTTCATACATTCCTATCTACCCCATTTCACAACTTTAATCTGGTCAAAAAATAGAATCACACACAACACACATAAGTTACTGGAAAAGCAATAGATCCCTTCAAGTTTTGGGATCCATGTTTGCACAGAGGTGGGCATAGTGCACCAAAGTGCAACAATGATGACCATTGGCAAACTGCTCCAGTTACTCCTGCACAATACCTCTTAACACGGCTGTGCTATGCCAACACACAACAACAGATCTCGTTTAAACAGTTCATGTCATTACATTATCACTCTGTAATGAAATACCCAGTACCATCTAGCCCCAAAAAGGAATTTATCAATGCATTAACACATGCTGCCACAGAGTCAGTTAAACAGCAGATGTATTAAACAGACTCAGTACTAACTGTCAGATTTTAACAATGCGGCTCACATTTGCACACTACTCAGCTACGTGCAAACATGTGTATATTGCATGCGTATGCACTTTGCCAACCGTCATGCAAATCCGCTGCTCGCCACGCTATGGAAATGTACATATCATGCTGTATTACTGCTGTTTACTGTCCATTGACTGTGTATGATATAAATTACATGTGGAAACATTACAAACTGAGAGCCCTATCTAACAATATCTCACATATTTACAATACATCCATGTATTGCCAACCCCCAAGCACTGTAACCCTGGTGTCTCAGTACTTTTTCCAGACATATATCAACCTCACTGCAAAATGTAATATCAGAGTTTGTGTGATATGCAATGCATATCAATCTAGTAACATGTAGAACCACAACTGTTGATCCATATGCCTAAAAAGCCTTATCTGCAAGGCTAGGGAATGATTCAGCAGACCATATCCATAGGTACATAGGTGACCTTCACCACATTTGACCTGACCCATTTTTTATTTAGGGTAGATCTTGCTTATTGAACCTTGTGGACTTCTTTGACACTGACCCCAAAGATCTGGATGACAGATAACAGGACATACCACCTATGTTGAGTTATCCAATTCCTTTGACACTATCCTCCATTCATGTCTCATATTGAAGCTCTCCCATCTGGGAATTAAGCCATACTGTAGTCAATGGATAGGCAACTGGCTCAATGACAGAACACACACACTCTCAAACTTGGGGACTGTACCTCCGCCATGAGCCACTTACCATTAGAATACCACAAGGATCTGTGCTGGGCCCTCAACTGTTTGCAAACTACTTCCCTGAAGCACAGGAAATGATAGATGGCCTGTGGTTTATCAAGATTATAGATGACTGGTAACTGGATGCACTCATATAGACTCCCCAGTGATGGTAACATATAACAGAAGGGGTTGACACACACAAATGATTGGTGCCAAACTCATGGACTGAACATTAAAGCATACAATGCCTCATTATCCCATTTGGCAATGAAGTACCCCTGCTAATTATGATATACATAACACCCCTCTAAGCTCAAATACAGTATTGTGAGACTTGGGAACACATGTTGATAGCAATCTACACTTTCATCACTATGTGTCCATAGTGGTGACACACACATTCTGTATTGCACACATCATACATATAGACATCACATCCAGGAACAGAGTGGTCATACCTCTGCTGTACTCAACTCTTATCAGACCACTAACTGAGTACAGTGCTCCCTTCTGTCTGTACCTCACCAGACACCTGCAGCAATTGGAGAAAACACAGGTCTGTGCTGGGAAAATCCAGGGCCTCCAAACATGACATGTATGGAAAGACTGAAAGACCTGTCACTGAACTCAATATCATGCAGGCTGCTGAGAGGTGACCTATGCCTGCCCTGCTGAGCAATCTCAGACCCTGCCCTACTAGAAATGCTGGACATCTGCAAATCAAATGGGACAAGAATAACTTGTCTCAGGGTTCTCGACCTAGCCTGTGACATAAACAGAATATGCTGGGGAGACAGCTATATCCACCAATTCACACTCCTTTATATTAGGCTCCCACTGTGTGTGAAGCAGTGCTACTCAATGACCATGTTCAAGTACAATCTTGACTACTGGTTGGGTGATTGTAAAGACACCTCTGGGGTGGAACCTATGTCCTTCATGGACAGGGCCAGTTGGTGCTGCTCACAAAATTGCTCTGCTAATTACAACCATCCAACTATGCTCAATAAGGGCACTTGTGCTTATACATAGCTAGGCTTCTAAACACCCTAGGACCATTAAGCTCGTATCCTCCTATGAACCTATGTAGGCCTCCCAACATCTTGTCTCCCATATGGCCTTCTGAGGTCATCTACTATAAGCTGACCTGCACTCTTATAAAAGTCAGACTTGTGCTGTGGAATTTGCATAAAGTACTGTGTTCTGTAGTTTGTGTACCTAGATAGATAGGGGTTCTCTTCTCACTGCAGTCAAGCGATTGTGTGTATATGTCTCTAGACAGAAGTGTGCATCCCACAGTTACTTGCAGATGCCTACACAGCCATTTCATGCAGCCCATCCAACATCTTGTCTCCCAACCTGCTGATATCATCTATTATAAGTTCACCTGCACTCTTATAAAAGTCAGACCTGTGCCATGGTGCCTGTGTAAAGTACTGTGTTCTGTAGTCTATGTACTTAGATAAGTAGGGGTTCTATGCTCACTGATGTCACCTTTTGACATGATAGAGAGCATTTATACCAGCAAGTGGGATACTGTTATATTCTCCTTGACAGATAATGCTGATGTCATCAGCTATAAACTGTTGTCTGAGATGGTCCAAGTCAGAATTGTGCTGTGGTGCTTGCATAAAGTAATGAGCTCTGTAGTCTTTATACATACATAGGTAGGGGTTCTATTCTCACTGCAGTCAACTGGGTGAGTGTGTGTGTGTGTGTGTGTGTGTGTGTGTGTGTGTGTGTGTGTGTGTGTGTGTGTGCTTGACATTACACAGAGGCTTTTACACCAGCATGTGGGACAATGTTATTACCATATTCTCCTCAACAGACACTACTGGATGTCATCGGCTATTTGGATATGCAGTAATCCTGCCAGGGCAGGGTCAGACACTGGCCTGTAGGCCAGACAGACATCACCTCATCCTATACCAGTCAGATTACATTGGCATGGCTTTAACTCTGTCCACATACATCATGGCATAGTTTGTAGGCCCTGTGTTATCTTGCTGAGAAAGCCCTGTGGTCTCTCTACCTGCTGCATGTGTCTGGTGAGGTCCATACAAAAGAGAACATTATACTCTATTAATGTTCTGATGAGGTTTGACTACAGTGCTGTCATACAATTTTATGATCTGAATATGATGGTGTGACTTATGATGTGCACAACATAGGCTTTCAATACAGTGTGGACACTTGGTGGTTGAAGTTCAGAGTGCTATCTACATGTGTTCCCTGTGCTGGCATCACTGGGTGTCAGAACAGCAGGACTGTTGTAAATGCAGCAATTAACATGCAATTCCACTTTCAGAAGGATAATATAAAAAAGACACATTTCTGCATTTAGCTGTAGATCATGTGTCTTTGTCACCATTCATTTGTATGTGTTAGCTCCTCCTGTACTAAGTTATCATCATTGGTTGACTCAATGATTGCAATGAATATGCAAGAATCAGCAAACCTGGTAAGCCAAAGGCCATATCCTTTAGCCTGACCTATTGAGAAATAGAATCCAAACAGTGAAGGGCAAGCACAGATCCCTGGGTTGTGCCAATGGTGACAGGTCTATAGTTACAGGTTGATTATCCAACTTTCACAGTGTTTTGTCAGTGAGCCAATTGATTACCGATCTACTGATGTCATGGTTAATCCCCAGCTGGGAGGGTTTCTCAATGATACCTGCATGGGGGATTGTATCAAAATCCTAGGCGAAATCATGATAGGAAATATGCACTGTCTTACCTTCATCCAGGCCTATCATACAGAATCAATGGCCTGTGACAACATCACAGATCACCTAGGGCATAACTCAGCACATAGACCTTCTTGATACAGTTGAATACACACTTCAACAGTCCCTCCACATGGACTATGTTTCCATACAAGGGTGTACATCAGCATGCATCCATCTGAATTGGGGGGACAGCACCTGATCCATGCATGTATAGAGACATCCTGAGTCTTCTCAACTGTGAGGTAGACCAACACATGATCATGGATCACATCTACATGTATACTAGTAATACTCTGGCTGTGTGCAACAGACCTGTGTGAGTTTTTAATGCTACAGCATCTTTTACATCTGACAGATGTCCTCAAATAAGTCATTGAGGGCATACATGATGACAAAAGGATCATCTTGTGGAACTTGAACAGGTCAAGGCATTTGACAAAAATCCACAATGATGTATTCAGTCAACACTGTCATATGTGGCCATAAACAACTATATCACCAAATGGGTAGACCAGTGTATCACATACATGGCATCTCACTATGTTGAAATGTGTGATGTGACCTATATCTCAGGTCCAGTGATCAGGTCCATACATCAGGGCTGTCTGCTAGGCCCTTTCCTGTCCATTAGTTAAGGGATGGACATCACAGATGACATACACATGCTGTGTCCAAATAGCTGCCTGAAGGACTACAGAACATTGGCAATCATTGACTACAAGTGTGACATTAGTGTAATACAGACAGTAGCAACACATACCAAACACTGCTGACACAGGCATGACAACACCTGTATTGACAAGACACATGGGGGGGTTGTTAATTCAGCAAACAAACACACCATCGAAGTATAATGTGGACATCACACCTTATAATCAGACCAATAGGTATGTGACCCATGTGCTGGGGTAGATGGAAAGCAGTACATCTATCAGCATGTGGTCACAGTGCTGACTACTCCCTTGAATGTAACGCAAGTACTGGGTATGTGAAGGACATCCACATCAGAGGCCATAATATATTCATAGTTCCCAGACGTCATCATACTAACTATGTACAATGTACCCTTCTTCATGTACCTCCCGACACATCTTCCAGCAATGTGTAACTGAAGTATACCACCTTCACAGTGAGCTGTCACACAGGTTATTGGCCATACTTAGGTATTTTTTCAATGGAATATACATGACTGTCTGATGGTGCAGAAGTGCAGAACATGAATCAAGTTGCTACACCAGATGCATGTGTGCTACCAGTTCTTCTTATGCACACACTACATGCATAGGTGTTTGACAACATTAATGGCATGTATATAATTCGTGACAGTGTGGATTGTGTCATCTCTCTCTCTCTCTCTCTCTCTATATATGCCATGCACACAAGGCAACAAGCCTATATTGCCCATGCTGTCGCATACAAAATTAGCAGTGTCCCGCCTAACACCTCCAGCAGATGTTACAGTGCCAAGGCATTGTGTGTGGTTAGCCTCATAGAATGTGGATGTATGATAATAGTTGTTCAAGTGTGTGTGTGTGTGTGTGTGTGTGTGTGTGTGTGTGTGTGTGTGTGTGTGTGTGTGTGTGTGTGTGTGTGTACAGACTCATCTCTTATCACTGTAATCACATATTTTATGTCAGAGGCATGGGATTACTGGTGGTATTATTCTGATATTGTCCATGATTGTGGCTTGTTCTTGTAATGTTTTCTATGAGCCTTTACCTGTGCCCACCTTACTGGAGACCTCTGCTGAGAGTACACTCATATTTAGGCATATTAGTTTGCACAGCTTCACAATATGCAAGCTACCCCAGTTGTATGACAGATCCCTAACAGATGTCTTCTGCATTAGTCATGTAAGGATGCTTATCTCACACAGACATCCTCCCCATTGTTATGTCACCTTGTGTGACAGTTACATAAAACACATTTTTCATTGTACAGTCCCTACTGTACCATATGGATATGTGACTGGTGTGGCTGCTGCAACCATCTTCCACTGACATGCCCTCCTCTGCTGTACATTAAGTAGTTTCACCTGTCCTTTTTCCCTGTGTTCATTTCTACAATTCATCTGTGTGTCCCTATTTAATACACACACTTCCCCTGAGTGTTCATTTTACATAGCAGTCCATGTCCCATTACAGATCATTTACACAGCTTCAGTACAGAATGCCAGGAATGGAATATCACAATACTCTGCATTGTAGGTATACTGTCCTGTACTGTGTTTGGACCATATATTTCACATTCATACCTTTCAACTGTCAAGATATTCCCAGGATATCCTGCAGTTTTCCTTATAAACATTTCTGGCTTTCTGCCATATCACTAGGATGATCTCAGGACTTATGTGAGTCGATATTACATATATTTGAGTTCATACCTCTCAGCTGTCCTGATTTGTGCAGAATGTCCAGTTTTTGTTTCATATTTTTGATCTTTTCTTCATAATATTTTGGTTTTCTGGCAAATCATTGGCATGTCATTGCTGACTGAAGTCAAAATCTGATGACAGACATTTGAGTTTCAAACTTCATGCTCTTCAGAAAGTTCATGCTACTGTACAACTTATTGTTCCATCAACTTTCTAAGTTTGGAAGAGCAATATTAAAAATCTGGCTCTATTTTTGGGCCATTGTCCCCACCCCCCACCCCATTATTTATAGCTTTCTTGCTCTAAGAGGTTGAGAGGTATGTTTGATTTTCATTCTAACAAATTCCTATGTGACATCTATGTCAAATATGTCCCTATTTCTAGTTTATTGTCCCTGCATTATGTTGGCCTTTGCACGGATGTGTTGCACTAACAGATTGACCGCTATCTGTGATGCCCTGGTAATCATTGTGGCATTCTGCACAAATCTGCAGACTGTAGGTGCTCTGCTTTAAACAGAATTGATATCCACATTTGCTTACACAGTTTCCTGGCCAGTAATATTGTTGCCAGCCACAAAACCTAGCTTAGACGAGCCATGCGGAATTAATATCAATTGTGCCCTGCCCCTTGCCACGCACCACCACACAAACATGTAAACTAAATGCAGGATTTGCATGAAGCTTACATGAAGTTTATTGAATCCCAGGGATTCTTTAAATCCTGCAGAAAATGCGGTGTATGCCATCTAAATGTGTTTTCCATTATCAGATTTTGTATAATTAAAACTAAATTTAATGCTATCTTCTTTTCTAAAAAACTCGGTATTTAGACATGTGTCTGAATAGCTTTAAGCTAATTGAACCAGCAGGTTGAGCTCTGACCTTAACATAGATCTTAAGGGATTTTTATTTTTCAAAATGCTGCAGAAGATTCTCCTGTACAATCATAAAATGACACGGTGACACTTGGTACTTCTTCTTCAAATGAGATTCTCCTTTATTGTGCGATCTTTTCATAAGTTAGGTGAGCGCACTTGTTACACTGAGGAATTAAGATTGCAAGCTTACAATAACCCAGCTGATGTCTATTACCATAGGAGTGTCTGTAAAACCCCTTCTAACAAACTAAAACAAGTCACATAGATAAACCAATATGTAAAAACTACAAGAAAAACTGACCAGTCTAGGGTGTTTGCTGTGTGATTCCTTAAAAAACACTTATGCTAAAGGCTCTGATTCCCTCCGACAGACCTTCCAGACTGAAGATCAGACAACAACCACAGCTAGGTTACAAGGTCTGGAATCATTTTGAGAAACAACTTACAAAAATACAGCTTGACATCCTCAAGAAAGGTTTGACACTTGTTCCGCACAAAAAAAATGGATATGGTCCAATCTATAAGCAACCTAAAAATGTTCTGTCAGAAGGTAAACCTGAAAATCTTTTTCATGATAAAGAAGATGACCCCAAGAGAGAAAAGTGGGCCAAACCTAGCACCTTCTCTGCACCCCCACATCTGGGCGTGTCAGCCTTCAAATCCAGATGTGAGTCTGAAATAAGAAAAGCACTCACAAAACCACCAAAAAGAAGATTCTTCAACCTCAACCCCAATGAAATCAAAGCACTGAAAAATCTCTGCCAGGACAGAATGAGGAAAATTATGAAGGCCGACAAAGGTGGTGGCATCCTAGTGACTGATACCGATGCATACAGTAGCAAGATCCTTGGCATGCTGGACAACAACATGTACTATGAGAAATGCCCCATCGAGAAAGTTAGAGATGCCTACACAAAGATTAATGAAGAACTTCTGCTACTTAGCTAAGAAGACTGATTAGTCAAAGCCTTCTGGACTTTATTACAGTTGAACATCCTAAGCTTCTGAATTTCTTTGGGATACCGAAGCCTCAGAAAAACTTCCAGGGTCCTCCTTACAGGCCAGTTATCACCAGTGGTGGAAGTATTACAGAGCCAATCTCCATCTTCTTAGAAGTGCTAATCAAACCACTGGCAGAGAGTAAACTCCTCATTCTTGCTCCATATAAATGACCTCCTCAGAAAAATCAGAAACAGCAAGGTCAAAAAAGAATCCATTTTAGTCACAATCAGGGGCAGTTATTGAGGCTCTGGAAGCAACTGGCATGACCCATAGATATAAAATAGAAACAGTGAACAGGCTACTGTGAATCCTTTTATGCAATAACTATTTTCAATTCAATAGAAAATGCTTCAGACAAAGAAAAGGGATAGCCATGGGTGCAACCATGGCACCAGCCTGGCCAACACAGCCCTGGGAAAATGGGATTGGGACCATATCTACAACTCCCCCTACTATGAAGAGATGTTCTGTTACAGAAGAGAGGCTACTACAGTTCTTCGACTACATTGGAAAATCTACAGATTTCTCAATTTCAACAACAGTTACGACAAAAGCAGTCACTTTTCTGGACTTAACAATATCCAAAGTGGCGGAGAAGGATGAGCTCACAAACAACCTCTTTCAAAAACCCACAAAGGCCAATCTTCTGCTTCATAGGTCCAGCATGCACACCCCTTTCTTACAAAAAAGAATGTCATCAAATCCCAGGGTCTATAATTGGTCAGAGTTTCCAAGGAGCTCGGAGAAATTATGGTCAACATCATCAATCTTGAAAAAGATTTTTTAGAAAGAGCATACAGCATAAAACTCATCAAGAACATCCTGGACCCCATAATCAAAAGCATGCACTCTGACCCCAAATTCCCTGGCTTGGGAAAAAGCAGAAAGACACCCTCGAGGAACTCAGTATGACCTTGATCTTTTCCACTGACTTCTACACTCTGAAAAACATCATTAAAGAAAACTGGAATATTATCAGCAACTATCCATCCATCATCAGTTTTTTGCTGGACATGCCAAAATTCAGTATCAGAAGAAACCGGAGTCTAAAACAAATTTTTGAGAATGGATGGAAAGATAATGACCCTCTCCTGAAAAATTGACCAGGAACATTCCCATGCAACTAACAAAAGTTTGGTTATTGTAAACACCTAAGTAACAACGGCCAGTTCACCTGCCCAAATTCAAAGAAAACCTTCCAGTGCAAGTTCTACGGGAACTGCCACACAGAATGCATAGTGTACCAAGCTCAATGCACTAAGTGCACAACATTCTATGTTGGAAAAACACTGAAAAAATTAAAAACCAGAATAGCCCAACACCTGCATGATATTAAATACCAAAATCCAAACAATGCTTTAATTAAGCACCTCAGGGAATCCCATAGACATAATAAGTTTCTCTTTCATATCTTGGATAGGATCAAAAAAGATGAGTTCCAAGGACCAACGAATGATTACTTGCAGAAGCGAGAACTTGAATGGCAGATTAGACTCAATGCCAGCAGAGACTCTGGACTGAACTCTCACATATCCATAATCAGCGTGCTAAACCTAAGGAAGTGTCACCATCACACCTATTACTGAGAGTAAAAGGGATTGTTTTATCTGACTATTCACTGAAATTTTGTTAATCACTCCCAAAGACAGTCACTTAATGTCTTACCGTAGTTAGAAGTTAGGTCTGACAAAGTGATCTGCTAAAGCGCATGGACTTTTACAATTGAAAAATGCTCATTTTATTTCTTTATTTTTATTTTTATGCAAACATGTATTTTCTGACCATGATCTCCAGTTCAACCTTTTACACCCTCGGGGGTCTAATGAACACAGGATGTCCTTAATGGGTTCATTTGCATATATCCCATAAGCCTCTAGCACAAGAGTTTTTTAAGGAATCACAAAACAAAAACCCTAGCTTGGTCAGTTTTTTTCTTGCAGTTTTTACAGATTGGTTTATCTATGTCACTTATTTAGTTTGATGGGGGTGGGGGCTTACAGACAAGCCTATGGTAATGGACATCAGCTGGGTTAATGTAAGCTTGCAATCTTAGATCTTCAGTGTAACAAGTGCACTCACCTAACTGAAAAGATTGCACAATAAAGAAGAATCTCATTTGAAGAAGAAGAAGAGCCAAGAGTCACCGTGTCATCTTATGATTGTACAGGAGAATCTTTTGCAGCATTTCGAAAAATAAAAATCTCTTAAGATTTATGTTAAGCTCAGAGTTCAACCTGCTGATTCAATTAGCCTAAAGCTATTCAGACACACGTCTAAATTGGTTTGGTGGTATCAGTACAGGAAACACGCAAAGGAGACCATTGAGGCACTGCTCTGATCATGGCAGTTTCCAGATGCTAGGGCAAAAAAACTCTGTATCTGAAAATTCCAGCTCGTTAATATTAATCTTTGGTATTCATTTTAAAATGTTTCCAATATTGTTAAGAAAATACAACAGTTAATGTAGTTAAAGTGCACAGGCAAAAATATAAATATGGTCTAAAGTGATTAAATTCATTAAATTCAACTTGTGTTCATATTTAATAATGTCACAGTTGGCATAATCGGGGGCAACATCATTCAGTGCCCTATTTCATTTGTACAGTTGTATAATATAACGTATCTTTAGTTAAAATATCCAGTAACAAACAAACTACATTCAGTTGTTGATTAGTAAATTTGTTTTCAGTTATGCAGAGCCCACCTCATCATGTTTGATACAGAACTTGGAGGATTATAACTACAAACATGTCAGCATCATACATAGCTAATAACTATCATTTCAGAATCAGTCCACTATGCACCATAAGTTTTTGCTTATACTGCATTTGATCAGTATCAGCAAATTATGATTTGGTTTTGATAAGGCCTACGTTTAATGGAATTTGAACATTAAAGGCCATAGGTCTTATGACCAGATACACTTGAAAGTTCTGGGTAAATGTATACATCTAAAGTGTTTTATGTAGCTTTGTCTGATCATGTACAATATACAGCATGAAAGTAAACTGTTGATTCATCTGAACTGTTGTTCATAGTAAATGACACATCTAAACAGATATATCATACTTCATAATGTCAGTTTCACTGCCCCAACACTCACCTTTGGTGCTAGAAAATCAGAAGGCTGTGGGTTCTATTCCCGCCCCATGTGGATGCTGCATGCCTGAGTGTGCTGTCCTTCAGATGAGACATCAAACTAAGGCCCAATCTGCCTCCATTGGTAGTAGCTGCAGTGGTTGTAAAAGATTCTGTAGCACTTATCAGAAAGAGTAGAGATTCTTTATACATATTTATGCATTTACTTTTAAAAGCAAACATGAAAATCTTTTGTCATTTTTTCAAAATAAAATCATACCATACAATTACATTTTAAGGTAACATTATATTTTCAGCTTGGCCACAACTCCTTCTGCCACAGCCTCAGTTTAATTTTCTTTAAATTGTTCTATACGATCTATGTCTTATTAATTAAAACTTAATTTGTGCTTACACTCCACATTACCAAATTAGCAAAAAAATGTTTATCAACCTTTTCAGCATATTTTGTACACTTTTACTCATAATATCAATACAAAATCAGGTTCAAATCTATATCTTCAATTTTTCTTATACCTTCTAAAATCTTTCTTTACATATTATTTCCCACATCATCTTAACCAATCTACACATTAAAAAGACACTCTGTTGTTACTATTTGTTTACAAAACAAATATATTTGTTCATTGTTTTACAGAACATGCTTTCTTTAACTAATTGATTTATTAATAATGTCCACAAAAAGACTTGACATATTAAGATATCTTTACCCCTCACTTTTTAATAGCAACAATACTGCCATTCAGATTTTCTCATGGACTTATACAATAATACTTTTTCAAAATATTGTCATACCCATCTCTTCTATTCTTCTTTATACTTTCCACACTCAAATTCCATAAATTATTTTTCTTGGCAACTGTTTATATCCTCATATACTATTCTCTTCAGTATTCATTTTTTCCCAAAATGCCTTGTATTTAATATTGGCAATGGGTACAATTAATTCCATTTTTTTCATAGGTTCATAGGTAGGTACTAGGCTATCTGCCCGAAGGCATTTATAAGCCTAGCCAGAATGCGTTGGCTTTCGCCACCCCCTTAGATTAGTTCCCTGTGCCTCTGTCCAGCAGAGCTACTGAAGTGATCCCCGGGGTAAATTTTCTGTTTCCCATCCACTCGTCAAGGTTTCTCTTGAAGAGCGTTAGCGAGGAGCTCTGCCTAATGTAGACTGGAAGCTTGTTCCACAGCATGGGAAGTCTCTGGGACAGGAATCTATCCCTCCAGCACATCTTATTTATTGTTGTGGTGAGGTTTAGATCCCTAGAACATGTGGCTCGAGGGGATAAGGTTTTCTTTAGGTGGAGCATATCCATCAATTCTGGGTTGGACATGGCCTTGCATGTCAGGCAGAGATCACCTCTGAGTAGGCGGTATGCAACCGAGTACAACTGGAGTTTCTTCAGTCGAGCTGCATAGGGCATCTGTTTGAGGCCAGTGATCCTCTTGGTGAGGTACTTCTGTGGTCTTTCCAGCTGTTGCAGGTGTCTTGTAAGATACATCCCAAATGGGGCATTGTACTCTATGATGGGTCTGATGAGTGATGAGTAGAGGGGCACAATAACCTCTTTTGATCTGGATGCAAACCCTTTTGTGATTAGGTGGGCCACATAGAAGGATTTTCTAACCACGTTGGCAATATGAATATCAAAGGAGAGATTACTATCTACTTGGGTCCCCAGATCCCTTATCATGTTTTCCGTATTTAGGGGAGTACCACCTATGTGGTAGTTTATGGGCACTTTGTTTTTTCAAAAGGGGATGACTATGCACTTTTTGGCATTTAGCTTGAGGCCATGATTTTGACATCAGGTATCCGTCTCAGTGAGACCCTTTTGGAGGATGTCTGTGTCAGCCGGAGAGTCAATTATAGCCACTAGTTTGCAGTCATCTGCGAATTTGGTCAGCCATAGTCCTCCTGTGCTTGCCTGTACCTCTGAGATGTATATGCTGAACAGAAGAGGTCCTAGGATTGAGCCCTGGGGAACGCCACTTGTAACTGGTTTAGAGTCAGACCTAGCTCCCACAACTCTCACCATGTGGGTTCTGTCTGTGAACTAATTGGCAACCCATCTTGTGACATAGGGGTTTATGTTCAGGCTGATGAGCTTGTCTATAATACCAGAATGGGGAATGGTGTCGAAGGCCTTTGTGAGGTCTAGGTAGGCTGTGTGTACCACCTTTCCCTAGTCTGTAGCCTTGATAGCTGTCTCAAAGAAGTCCACCAGGTTTAGGAGGCATGATCTGCCCTTAACAAAGACAAACTGGGTAGGGTCCAGTGTTTGGAGATTGCCAATGTCTCTCTTAATGAGTTCCATGATGATGGGCTCCATAGCCTTGCAGACCAAGCTAGTCAGGCTTATAGGGTGATAGTTCCTGGAGTCTGTTGTAGCTCCACCTTTGTGGCACAAAATAACCATTGCTGTGCAACACTCTATGGGTATGTAGCCTGTGGAGATGCTGAGTTTGAACAGTGTGTTTAGGTGAGAGGTTAGTTCGTCTTTGAGCTCATGTAGGATGCAGCCTGGGACACCGTGCGGTCCCATTGATGCTGTGTTTTTGGCTTTGGAGAGGGCTGTTTTAACCTGAGCATCTGTGATTTCAGGGGCTCTACATTCTACTGGTATGGTTATGGGCCCTTTTGAGGGTGACAGGTGGGTGAAGTTTGCACTGAACCTGTCTGCCAGGATGCTGGCAATATCGGTTGGTTCAGTGTATTTTGTGCCATTCTGCATTAACTCCGAGCAGAACTGAGCATTGCTACTTAGATTCTTGATATAGCTAAAGAGTGCCTTGTGGTTATCTTTGGAGTCCTTGGCAATTTTTCTTTCGAAGCTTGCCTTGGATGATTTTATGAGGGATCGTAGTTTCTTGCTGATACTGATCAGGGATGTCTTCCCTTCTTGGGATTTTACTCTTTTCTGTACTAGTTTCCTCCTTCTGTTGTATAGCTTGTTTATGGCAGGGGTCCACCAGACTGGTTTCCTTCTCTTGGAAGAGTGAGTCTTGGTTTTGCTTGGGATAGCACGATCCATGTATTCTTGTAGGTGTCCATAGAATGCATTAGTAAAGGATTTTGCAGCTTGGACAGCGTTATCCTTTAGCATGGGGGCTTTGAAACTTTCCACCTCGGTCTTAAGAAACGTGAAGTTTGATTTTGAAAAGTTTTTCACGGTGGTTTCCTTGTCTGGGGGTGGGGGCGGAATGTGGATATCCAAAGTGATTTGTTTATGGTCAGATATAACCAGTGAGGGGATGACCTCCAATGTGGAACACCGGTCGCCCATGTTGGTGATGACCATGTCCAATATGTTGTCACCTCTGGTGGGAGTGTTGACCAGTTGATCCAGGGTGTTTGAGTTTATAAATTCTAGGAAATGTTGGGTAAGGGAGTTAGTACTTGAGTAGTTCTCCCAGTTAATGTTTGGGTAGTTGAAATCACCCAATATTAGGGTGTTTGGTAGGACCTTTATGTTTCCCAGTGAATCCAGAAATGCGGAATGTGGGTCTTGGGACATGGTGGGTGATCTGTAGCAAGCTACAATTTGAATTGCAATTTTGCCCATTGTTAGTTGCATGTGGATGATCTCTGAAGCATCGTGCTGCACCACTAACCTGGAGGTGTGGGTATCCTTGATGAATATGGATACTCCCCCGCCTTTTGTATTTCGGCCTGGGTTCTGTGGCCGAAATGCATGGTATGAGTTGTAGCCTGGTAGTGCTGGTGTGTTCTCTGGAGCCTTAAACCAGGTTTCTGTTACTGCACATATATCGATTTTCTCCATACTGAGGAGTGCCTCGAGTGCGTGCATTTTGAGGTTTAAATTTCTGGCATTGAGTAGCATTACCCTCAGATTTTTGTTACTTGTGCTGTTTACGGTGGTGGGTTTGTCTTTTGAGCCTTGCCTATTAAAGGCACTATGGGACATCCTTTCTGCATTTTAAAACCCAGTGTAAGTGTAAAGGTGTTACATACACTATTGAGTGCATCAAATCTAATCCTTCTTTTTTGCTTAAATAAAATATAACTCTAATGTTTAAAAAAATCCCCATGGAATTTCTTTCTCTTTATCACAGAGAATCATATATGCATCAGCCAAATATGTTCCCATTATTACTGAATTTATTAATTATACCGTCTTCTTAAATGACAATCTAAAAGTTTTCCAAAACACATGCATTTATCTCATGTCTTGTATTAAATCATGCCTTTGTCTTACTATGAATTTCTTTTTACCAAATTTAATAACTAAAAATAATAAAGCCGTGTGTTTTGAAAAATAAATTTCTCCTGTCTTTATCACCCAATCCTTTATACACTTCTTTATTCAGTTCTAACCCACAGTAGTTTATTCAAAACCACTAATACTTCTTTCATTCATAATTTATTCTTAGCAATGATTATATCATCTGTGAAAGATAAAACGTGGAGATACCAACCTTTCTTTGAATCCAGTAAGCACTCTCTTTAAATACTGCACCTCACGAATAACTACATCCATAGTTAAAGAAAACAAGATACTACTCATGGGGCACTCCTGTCTGACTCTCGTTCATCCTGAAATCCTTTGAGTAAATCCCCAATTCACTAAAACAAATCCCTTATTGTTGCCATATGACGATCTCAATACATGCAGAATTTTAGCCTCAACCCAATACTGGATTGTGCTATGAAACACCAACTTTCTGCACACTGATGAGCCAAAATGATGAACAATGCCCAAAACACAGAAGGATGAAAAAAATGAATTGTAATTTTTTTTTTCAGGGAGGCAAGACACCCTGCACCCCCCAAGGTGTATGTCCAAGGGGGGCTAGCCTCCTACACTCTGCACTTATATAAATGCATATACCAACTGCACAATTGCAGCAAGTTAAAAGGGGAGAAATGTCCTAAAACAAGTGAATCATTGCTGGTGTGCACTGACAATGGTTTCCTAGGGGACACAGCATTCAGCATTATACTTTTCATCATTGTTTTTTGTCTTTGTACTACTAATTACTAAGGCTCAATCAATTTCACCTCGAGCAGCTGTAGAGGAGCCCCATTATTGCATTAAAATCCTACATAAATGTTCATGTTTCACACTATCCAAGACGTTATTCAAACCCCACCATAATTTTCACCTCTTTTCCGCAATTAATGTCATCCTCAATTTTCCTTATTAAAGCTAAACTTTCTTGACTCTTCTTGTGTTTTATACCACAAACTCCTGCCATAATTACACTTGTCATATTTTTTTCAAATCATAATTGTACAATCTTCATAAACATTTTATAATCTGTGCTATCTGAAGTAATTAACTTTATCTGATTGGATCCCTCTCTAGCAAGTCTGCTATACTTAGCGCAGAGCTACATCTACCCAGGGTCTTTTATTTATGACTTTGAAAGGTGTGCGATACAAGCTTTTCTTCATAAGGAAAAAAAAAACAAATGTTTTATTTAAATTCTGCTTAAATATTTTAAGTTGCACTTATAAACTGTGAACTGTTCAACCTACTAAAGGAGCTAGTTTACACATCATAGATCCCCCTGGATGCCTCCTGAAGAAGTTTCCATGAAAGTGCTGGATTCCCACTCAGAGCTTTTTTCACATAAAATATGTTTAGATTAAACATCAGGATATTTGTGTCCTTTTTTTTTTTTTTTATCCCTGTTATATTGTCCATTGCTTTGTCGATTTTTGTTTTTTGTTAATATGTAGTTCATCACTGTTTTAGTGTCATATAATCACTTGTATGAATGTTATGTGGTAAAAAAAACATATGTTCATAACTATTTGAATTGACTAAAATCTGAACAGATACACAAAAATAAAAAATGTCGCAGCTTTAGTTGTTAACAAACTATCCAATCACACCATTAGGGACTAGTTTAATAAAGGCCATGCCTCCCAGAAGTCCCCGACTGGGTGATTGGTTAGCTCTTTTAGACCCACCCATAATTTTGTGTATAAGTGTCAGCAACAGCACACTCTGAACAGTGCTTGGAGGACGTCTACCTTTGATTCTCTGTACCGTGCAAGACTGGAAAAATAAAGGACTACAAATTGACCTAAACTTGGTCTCAGTGTTTCATTTCCAGTAATTCACTTGCACCGTGGTGACCTATATCCCTTTGGTCACTGTGTCTGTCGTTTTTATCTGTTTTGTAAGCGTCATTGATGCTGTTGGCTGTTTTATGTGCATTATTTCATGGTGTTTTTATTTATTATTTTTTATTTCCATCTTACTTTGGACTGAAATTTGATCACTCAGCCTTGCATTAAGGGGGTGATTGCCAAATAGTCCTAGTCAGGGCTAACACATTCAGATCAGCTATTCCACAAAAGTCCTTGTGAGGACAGTTCAGCAGAAGATGAGCAAAATGGCCCTTGACAGGGTTCATCCTTGGTAAAAAGGCAATTTAGACCTTCCTAAGGACTTTACCACAACCCTCACCAGGCACAGACCTTAAGACTCACACAGGACTTTTTTAGTCCCCCTCTAAATGCTGAGATAAAAAGGCCAACAGTCCTTCTTAGGACTATACCAGCCCTTTTTAGGCCTATCTAAAACATTTTCTTAGCACCAGCTTGATTACCATCCAAATAGGGCATTGTGCATTTAATCTTGGACCCACACCATCACGGGACAACACCAACAGTCCTTCTGAGGACTACACCAGCCCTTTTTAGGGCTCCACCTCAGAATAGCCCTTTTAGGGTTAACACTACAGTCCTTTTCAGGACCAATACAACAGTCCTTTTTAGGACTCATCCTTCAGTCCAGCTCGTTCCTTAAGGCAGGACCCTCTGGCCATACAAACCAGAGAATTGAAGAATGTTTTTCTCTTTTATCTTTAGATCCACCCCTCAGGAATGGGCTACACTCTTGGAGAAAGTGATTTCTTACTTCCCACTTTGCATGACTCTGTAAACTTAATTAAAAAATGACTAAAAAAGCTAAAACCAACCACACTGGCTCCAGATGAACTCCCAGCTGAATTTTTAAAAATTGACACTAATGTAATAGCATATCCATATCCAGTAACCATCCTTATCAACCACTCCATTTCCAAAACACTAGTCCCTGACCTCTGGAAGGTCTGCCATATTATTCCCCTCCATAAAAGTGGCAGCTCAAAAGAACTAACAAATTACTGCCTCATAGCTATACTGTCTCCCCTCTCAAAAATACTGGAAAGATATATTCACATACACATTATGGAACACCTCAACACACAAAAACTGCTGACTAACATTCAACATGGATTCAGGCCTAACAAGCGTACAACCACTGCTCTCATGTTATTCACTCACATAATTAACGGTCATAGAAACGATGGTAAATATGTATCAGCCATCTTCCTAGAACTTTCCAAGGCCTTTGATATGGTTAATCATAACAAGATTATAAAAGCTCTGACAGAACTACATCTTAGCCAATCCGCTACTGCGTGGTTTCATAGTTACCTAACAGGGAAACAGCAGGCAGTTAAATGGTACCAGGAGCTATCACCTCTGTTCCCAGTAACAATAGGGGTTCTACAAGGCTCCATTCTCAGACCTCTACTGTTTACTATATTCACCAATAACCTTTACACCTCTACTCTTCACTCCTCACTCAACCAGTATGCTGATGACTCTACATTAGTGTGTGCCTCCTCTTCCCTCCAGGAACTACACCAGTAAACTCAAGCTTCCTTTCTCTCTGTTGAATCATGGCTCACTGACCACAGCTAGTACTCAACCCTAACAAAACAAAACTTATCATCTTCCAACATATGGAACATAACAATCCTGACCTCTCATTTAACATCATATCCAGTAACAAAACTATCATATCTCCTGTTACCCACACAAAGCTTGTTGGGGTTGTGATTGACTGTAACCTGAAATTCGACATCCATATCTCTCTCACCATGAAGAAAGTCCATAAAAAACTAGGTACTCTATATAGGAAGAAACAGTTCTTAACAAACACTGCTAGGGCAAGGGGAAACTATTGCATGCACACAGCTCATCTCTATACTACTATATGCCTCTCCAATCCTCACCAACCTTAGAAAATCCAACTTAACCAAACTAGAAGCCTGCTATAACAAAATCGCCAAATTCGATACTAACAGCTCTTACAGATCACACCACTGTTTAGCTCTCAAACACCTCAATTGGCTTGAACTCACTCACCTACTTCTATATAATCAACTTAGCCTGTCACATAAAATTGTATATCATCCAGAGAAAACCCCTTCACTAGAAGACCTGATAATTCTGTACTCCTGTACCAGAAACCTCCGCTTCACTAACAAACGTCTCCTCAAAGTAACTAAAGATAATAATGCCACTAGGGTTACCACATGTCCCACTTTGCGAGGGATAGTCCCTCTTTGGGCAGCTGTGTCCTGCAAAAAAAATGTAAAAATGGCAAATGTCCTGAGATTTTAGGACAAAATTATTTCCTATATTCTATGTAATAGTTGCATAAAACAGTTATTCTGTATCTGAAACACCTAAATGTCATAAGAAACAGAATAAGCAACTAAAATGCTACAAGAATAAGCTTTTATTTAGGCAAAAAAGTGAAGTTCTATCCTTTGAACTGGCTGTGGGTATGTTTCGGCCTGCTAAATCTGATGTTTGCACCAACAACGTCTCACTTTGGGCATTTGAAAAGTGGCAACCCTAAATGCCACTGGTTCATCCCTCTACTCTAACACAATAGCCAAACAATCGAATAAACTTTCCCCTCTCATCACAGCTATAACTTCCATACATGAATTTAAAAAGTCCTTAAAAACAGATTTGTTGAACTCTTGGCTCTGCAATTGCAACAGTCTAGCTAAATACTAGGACCCCTCCCTTTATCTCCTTATTTCTGTACTTATCAATCACCCCTTCATCTCATACTTCATCTCTCCTGCAACTTACCCTTGCTGTACTTAATGTTAACTGCTAAAATGTAACAATTACTTTCTATCAAAGCTAATATTTTAAATTGTTGGTGCTGTTATGTAATTCTATGTCATATTATAAATAATGCTACTTGTCAGTAATGTACTGTACTTTGTGAATTCAAATTGCAGACTATTATTGTGTGTAAATGTTATTTGTGGAGCTGTTCTCCCTGGGTCTCTGCTGAAAAAGAACCCATGTCCAGTCGGACTTTCCCGGTAACCAAATGTAAAATAAATAAAATAATAATTGTAAATAAAGACCTGTGCGGTGATACTTTTTTGTACTTCTCAGCTTTTTGTCCATGGTTTAGCCAAAAAAAAGCTTCTTGCATTTTTTTTTCAGTTTGTTCTGAGACCTTAGCCTTGTAGCTTAATTTGTACTTGTATGAACAGTGTGCATTACTGCAAGATTTTAAAATTGTTTATACATTTATATCCGGAAGTAAAATTACATGTAAAAGGTAGCTTTTTGTATTCTGAACACAGTCTGGGGTCTCGTTATTGTAGCTTATTTCACTGTTGGGGCAGGGCTGTGATGTACTACCTGACTTGAGCTTCATTGAGTCATTTATTACAGTGTTACTGGTAAATTTCTCATAGTCTCATGCCTGAGTCTGTCGTAGGATTACAGTATTAGTAGAACTGTGAATTCTGCTCCAGGATTTGTGCTTCAGGACTTTTTACATCTATATATACCTGCTTAAAGTCGCATTGCGATGCCTTTCTTTTTATTTTGCTACTATTTCCCATGATTGAGGCTGCACCCCTCCCCCACTGAAACATTAAGTTAAAAGTTTCTGAAATTCTAACTAAGAATAGAGCTCCAGTTTGAAATTTTCCCAACCCTTCCACATTTCTCTTGATGTGGTTTTAAAAGGCTATGTCTCTGGCTTCTGCCCCTTATGGTAATCTGGCTTCCAAAGTCCCTCTCTTCCCTTTTTCATTACTTTTGTCTGTTGTGTAACTTATTTAAGTACTTTCCCACCCATTGTTTTCCATATATCCATAATACTAGGTGCCCACCCAGCAAACCAATATTGCACTTACTACAGATTGTCTCCTGCTCATTTTCCCGTAGCTCCCATCTGTTTGGCACCCTCACCATGCTCTGAAGGGGTTCCTGTCAGAAGAACGAAGATGCATTATGTTGAATTGTAAATGTCAGAAATACAAAATGATGAAGTGGCTTTTAAGCAAATTCTTTCCCTGGGAAAGAAATCACTTGGCCGCTTCAGTCACTTTGCCATTTTCGGCACTGTAGTGCAATCTCGGAGTTGGTATATTTAAGTAGGGGGGTGCGGGGGGCACAGCCCCCCACTTAAAATAATGTTTAGTGTGTTTTTTTTCACTGTTGTAACATAGACCCACTCTGAAGGGGGTCCTGAGTTAATTCTGCTCCACCCTTGGCAAATAAGAGATTTATTTTATTGTTTTGCACTTCAGTTAACTGTTTAGAGTGCTACTGCTTTATTTTTCCTTTATTTGTTGATTTTATCTTTATATCATTCTAAAGGTCCCTAACTGTTGAAATTACCTTGTCAAGGTAATTTGTTTAACTTTGTTTATTGTAGCATTACACTTGCAAGCAATATTTTTTGGTATTATTACATGAGAAGGTTAGCCCTGCCCTGTATAGGAACAAACACCCAGAAAGTAAATTTTATCTATAAAACTTCCCTTAGAACTGAAACCTGTAACTTAGTGTAGTTTAAACAAAGCCATTACATAAAGACCAGCTTAGAAGAGCTAGACTGTGCATTAAACAGCACTACTATGAAATCTTAGCACAATCTAACCTAGTCTAGTGTCCAACCCCAGTGACCACACAAGGAGACCTCTGTATAACCCAGTCCACAACCTACAGTAGCCCACCCAAATACAGGTCTGGGCAATATGGACATGCAATTTCCAAATGTCTTAGTAGCCAACTTGGTAGATATGGGCATCCTGAGACAGTGTAGCAATTATTTCATGTTGACAGAGAGACATTTAATCCTGAAGAAAACAAACACAGTATGCGAGAGATGCACATACATAATATCACTGGAGGCAAAATCTCGCATACGAACAAGGTTGCCAAGACAACACACATTACATCCAACACACATAGTGTCTACCACACACATATGAACATGTATCTATCATATGATATATCATATCATACATATCATCTATGCTGAGGCACAAAAAGCAATCTTCCCAGACCTCAAAGAACTCCTAAGCCTATAAACAGTAAGGCTTATTCTCAGCAATATTTGAAGCACTCATCAAAAGCAGCATCAAATACCACACATATGCCTCTTCCCAGTGGAGCCCCAAGAGCAAAACCCATAAGGCAAGCCTACACATTACCCAGGAATCTTGTCATAGGGAGCACCATCGTATGACACATGGATGCCCTACTCATCAGACTGAATAAAGAGAAGATAACAGTTAGTTGCTTATCTGGACCCAGGATCTGCCAAGTTACACATGCACTCAAGTCACTACACCACAGGTAAAAGTATGATTCTATCATAGTGCATGTGGACATGACTTGAGACATACTTACCTGTACTATATGAAGAAATACATTGTTGATCTTTCTGAACATGTGTCTCAGGCAGGTATGTGCATTGCATTGAGCAGCATTCTACCTTCACCAAGGATGATGCCACAGTACAAATAAAAGATGACTGACTTCAATAATCAGCTTAGTTTCAGGTGTCTTTCCAGGGGGATTCAATACTTGTTAGCATGGGAGGGCATGGTTAACAAACCACATTGCTTTGCAAAGAATGGTCTGCACCTGTCTCCCCTAGGCTTCCAAATATTGCCTAAAACTTTAGCCACTTCCATAGAGCCTTTTTTAGGCAATACTAAAATTTCAAGCTTATCACCATAGCAAATAAAACTCCAAAGAAACCTAAGGGTGTTATTGCCTGATACTAGGAGCCTAACAAGAAACTGCATACCCTACAAGCTCTCCTTACTCTGGAGAATACAGACATTTGAGCTGTTACCAAGACATGTTTTAAATCCATACAAAGTACTCTGGCAGTGCAATGCTTCAGTGTCTTTCACACATTTAGTCCATCAGCTGCACAGACAGAGTTAAAAGGTGGAGGAGTTTCAATCTATATTAGCAAGAAACATAAGTCTATGTTGGTCAAATAGGATGATCCCCTGGAATTTATCCACGTGCAAATCACCACAGACAAAGTCCCATACCATATCCTAGTAAGCTGTAGGTGACCCTCTATGTTCCTAGAATCCCATAGCTCATACTTTGACCTACTTGAGACACTCACCATTAAACCAAATACCCTATTCATGAGAGAGTTTAACTACCCCTCTATAGACTGGGAAATGTATACTTCTTCATACTTGCAGGCACTTTATTAACACATACAACCTTGACCAGATATTGCACACACCTACAAAAGGTTGGTTCAAACATACTGGACCTGGTACTCACCAATATAGAAGAGTATTGCTCCCCAGTGTCACATCCTCACTGGTGAGTTCGGACCACAAAGTAGTCTTCTTCAAAATTAAAATGAACTCAGTAACCACAGCAAACTATGTAACAGTTAGGAACTATTCCAAAGTAAACGCTGTAAACAATAGTTTGTGAAAATTCAATGCCCATCCCAACCCTGAGATCACAGAAACCTATGTGGAACTGTTCACAGAGACGCTGTACAACCATGGCTGTACAAAGGCTGCTGTACCCACTAGAAGTAAGCCCAAGACAAACTATGAAAACAAACCACACTGGTGGAACCATAACCTTAGCAGGGTATATAACAAAAGGAAAAAAAAAGTCATGGCTAAAATCAGGAAGAGCGACTACCATAATGATGGGTGCTATCTACTTAAACTAAACAGGAAACTAAGAGGCTAAAGTAAGTCCAACAAACCCAATTATGATGTCAAGATAGCCTCACAAGCCAAAGACAACCTCTAGGCCTTCTACAGTTATGTTCAAGACCTCAAAGGCAGCACAGATCAGTGTAACTGATGGTCAGTGGTGCCATCTTTACTGAGCAGAGCAACATAGCAAACTTGCTGGCTGACAAATTCAGTTCAAATTTTCAGCTAAATTTGGTGATACCTCCTCCCACTTCTCCCTCATATATCATTGTTTAAATAAAAGCTTCTCTACTTTGTGCACATTGTGTTTGCATAATTCCTATTATTTGTAAAATAATCCATTTTATTTTCATCAGATCATAGATAATTCTGTCTTGTACTTGTTCATACTCATTATTTTTCTTCTCCTAACCTCCAGTGCTAACTGAAAATAAATTTCTTGCATTTATCTTTAAACACAATCCATCATTCTAAGAGTCAAATAAGTACACAATCAATGCATGATCTTTCCATAAAATTTGCATTTCTTCAAACAATGTTCTTGTTTCAATATTTTCTGGCTAATCATTAAATGCCTTTCTCTTTCCTGATTATACTATCAGTCTCAGATATTTCTATTTAACTTAATGCACGGTCTATGAAATCTTTTATAATGTTCACATTGTCTACCTTCTCTGTCCCTTCTGATCATTTAAAATAATCAATTTCTGCTTTAATCTGTCCTGTTTTATATATCCATGGAATGAATGTGATTCCACAGTTTCACTTTTCCACACATTAGAAGTTTATTTTTTTACGTTATCATTTGTTTCTTCTTGTATCCCTCAAAATACAATTAAAATCCTTTGTCGAAAATATTTTCATATTTACTATCATAAATTGTTTTATTTCTTCAAATAATTGCTATTTTTCTCTCATTCCCATATATGCATACAGCTCCATTAATCTGAATACTTCATTTTCCCACCTAATATCTACTACAGTTGTCCTACCTGCATTTACTAAACAAAAAAAATCTAACAATTTAACATTATTAAAAAGAAAAAAAAATCCTAAATGTTCATGACCCAAATTCCACAGAAATATATCTAATTCCAAACCCGATCTTGTATATTGCAAAACAATCACAACAATATCTAATTTGCTACAGCATTCTAAAATGCTCATCCTTCTGATACAATCTGAATGATTATTAATATTAATTGATACTATTCCTTTGCTTTTTTTAAACGCTGGGTGAAAGATTATTTCTCTTTCTTATTCTCATCCTTTCCCCTATAAAATGTTTCTTTCTTTGTTTGCTACCTTCCTCCTCTTCCTCACCTGCATTGGATTGTTAATTTCCCAACAACTCAAACGTGCTTCCTGTCTGTACCTCTGATTCTTGAATTCTTATCTGGACATCATTTCCCTTTCCTTGTTTATGGCCTTCTTATAGCAGTTCACCCCTCTTTTGCAAGTAATAGCATTCCTTTCTCCTGTTGGGTCTCAATGTGCTATGTATATTGAGTAGTTATTTCAGTCTGTTGCTCAACCTAAAGATTATCTTGTATTTCTTCAGAATCAAACCAAGGTTTTCAGATTTTTTTTTCAAATTCAACATTCAGATTTACATTTATTTACCTTTTGCCCTTTAAATCAGAAAACTCCCCACAAAAACTTGTTTTAGGTCATCCTATATTGCTTAAAGCCCCTCCAAATCCAGCAGCATATATCACACTAGGCCAGTGTATTACAGGCTCATTTTTTCCATTTTCAGTGTGTCTTCTACCTCCCATTCTCCATTCCAAACTTTTCTGTTATCTTTTGTTTTTTCCAGTATTTCCAGCAGTTAAACAGACTTGTGTTAAACACCTTCTTATGTTGTTCTCTTCAAGTTTATCCAACCTAAATTGCAAGAGTGTATATGTATGGATATATAGGTGTACTTAAAATAACAGCATAATATTGACAGCAAAAATATCTAAACTCAAAAATATCTAAACACAAAATACTGACAAAATCTAACCACATCCAAAAAATGTTTGCAAGGTAACAAAAGCCCCTGCACACTGACATACCCCTGCTAATTATATATAGCAACTCCAAAGTCACACAACAGTAGGAAAAAGTCATAACCCCTTCCCTGGTATAACTTTGATTTTGCCAGTATTTTGTGTTTAGATGTTTTTGCTTTCAATATTATTCTTTTAGATTGTTTTAAATACACCTGTGGGTAGATAAACAGATATAGATATATTTAATCTCTTGCCCTGAAAACATATATGCATTCCATGGAAATACATTTTTCTTTTTCTTAAAGCAATTAATAACATTTTCCAACATTATGTCCAGTTCAAAAGTCACATCACAAAATGCTTCTTTTCCTAGATGGATGAAATATCTGTCATCAACAGCATTAAATCCTAAAGGTACAATTAAAGTGTTCCACACACAGTATCCATGTATGGTAACAGTAATTTTTCATTCTAATCCTTCTCATCAGTTGTCTCTTTTACACCTTATTCAAGGCTACTTTATGTCCTTTTTGTCACTCTCAACCATTGCTGCATACGCTGATCTAGCTGTATGAATATTTTTCACTCTGTTTTCTATCTTTATATAAATTCACCGCTATATGATCTTCTTCTCTTTCTTCACAAACATTATCTGTAGTGTCTGCCCAAAGCAGTGTTGACTCCTCACCTGGATTTCCCTGCTCTATCATGCATACTAGCTGTTACCCTCCAGTCCCCCAGATAAGACCTCTGTTAGCAGCCCTTCCCATTTCTTTTCTCCAGTCTCCAGAACAACCAAATCCTGTCCATTTAAAAAAATTCACAGTGTTGGTCTCCTTCTCCACAATTTGGACACCTTCTGATGATTGGATCACAATTTGGACACCTTCTGATGATTGGATCACAATTTGCACTCATCATCTCATTACTAGCAGTAATGGAACTCGCCTCAATACTGATGAAATTCAGAGTAATATTTTTATGCTTCATGGACTATATGGAATGAGAGACTTAATGAAATTAAATACAATCCATTGCACTACTCCTCACAGCCTCCTCCACTCTAGGAATGACAGTGACGTGTGCTTCACTTCATCCTTTTCAAAAACAGTAGGGTTTTTATTGATATATACATTACATATTATTTACATATTTACATAACTTACATCTATTTACAAATCTCCATACATTATAAACTTCAATTTAAGCATTCCCCCCACTTTTTTATCCACAACCAAACCATTATTTTTCCAAAATCTTTGTCAAAGTCCATTTTCCATTGTATTTAATTTCATTTAGTCTCTCATTCCATATAGTCCATGAAGCATAACATATCACTCTGTCCATTTTCTTCACTTCTTCCTATTTTTGTGCACCATAATAACCAAATTCTATTATGCCCATATTTATTTGTTCAACTTTTAACACACTTTTCACCCTATTGTCTTTACATATTTCTTTCCACTAATTATTAATTCTTTCACATTTCAAAAACACATGCTCAGTAGTCTCAAACTCTCCACATTTATAACATATTCTATCTTGCTTTTTTTTTTTTGTATGGCACATTTGCCTTAATCAGCAATTTTCTTATAGACAATCTCCATAAAAAAATGTCATTCTTTAATCTTTTTATAACTATTATATCTCATCATTATGCCTTTTTTCTTATCTATTTCAAAATCATTCCATGGATCAATACAATAAAATGCTTTCATAATACTTAAGTACCATTCCTTTCTATTTTTCTCACATATATTCCTTTTTATTTTCCAGAACATAATTTTGTTTCAGTACTCTTTCTTTCTTCATTCACAGTGCTTTTACTTTGGTTTTTAACTTCCATTCTTTCCCACAGTTCTTTGTATTTATAATATAGTATCATTTCTATCAAGTTTTTATTTTCCTTCATAATTCCTTTTAATACCTTGTATAAAATTAAAGATGCTGCATGTACTATTGGGCTTATTAAACCCAAGCCTCCTTGCTCTTCTTTCATATACAGAATCCCTCTTTTGACTGGATTCAGTCTAGAGACCCATATAAAAGAGAATATAATCATCCTTAGTTCCACTTCATACATAATAGGAATCATATAGATGTTAGCAACATAAGCAGTTTTTCCTACTACCATGTTGTTCAACAAGTGTGATTTTTTCTATATAAAAATCTATATGATTTCCAACAATTAGTCATATACTTTACTTCTTTGAGTAAAGTTGACTTTACTTCTTTAATCTGTCCTGTTTTATATATCCATTGAATGTGATTCCACAGTTTCACTTTTCCACACATTAGAAGTTTGTTTATTTTTTTACGTTATCATTTGTTTCTTCTTGTATCCCTCAAAATACAATTAAAATCCTTTGTCGAAAATATTTTCATATTTACTATCATAAATTGTTTTATTTCTTCAAATAATTGCTATTTTTCTCTCATTCCCATATATGCATACAGCTCCATTAATCTGAATACTTCATTTTCCCACCTAATATCTACTACAGTTGTCCTACCTGCATTTACTAAACAAAAAAAATCTAACAATTTAACATTATTAAAAAGAAAAAAAAATCCTAAATGTTCATGACCCAAATTCCACAGAAATATATCTAATTCCAAACCCGATCTTGTATATTGCAAAACAATCACAACAATATCTAATTTGCTACAGCATTCTAAAATGCTCATCCTTCTGATACAATCTGAACGATTATTAATATTAATTGATACTATTCCTTTGCTTTTTTTAAACGCTGGGTGAAAGATTATTTCTCTTTCTTATTCTCATCCTTTCCCCTATAAAATGTTTCTTTCTTTGCTTGCTACCTTCCTCCTCTTCCTCACCTGCATTGGATTGTTAATTTCCCAACAACTCAAACGTGCTTCCTGTCTGTACCTCTGATTCTTGAATTCTTATCTGGACATCATTTCCCTTTCCTTGTTTATGGCCTTCTTATAGCAGTTCACCCCTCTTTTGCAAGTAATAGCATTCCTTTCTCCTGTTGGGTCTCAATGTGCTATGTATATTGAGTAGTTATTTCAGTCTGTTGCTCAACCTAAAGATTATCTTGTATTTCTTCAGAATCAAACCAAGGTTTTCAGATTTTTTTTTCAAATTCAACATTCAGATTTACATTTATTTACCTTTTGCCCTTTAAATCAGAAAACCCCCCACAAAAACTTGTTTTAGGTCATCTTATATTGCTTAAAGCCCCTCCAAATCCAGCAGCATATATCACACTAGGCCAGTGAATGACAGGCTCATTTTTTCCATTTTCAGTGTGTCTTCTACCTCCCATTCTCCATTCCAAACTTTTCTGTTATCTTTTGTTTTTTCCAGTATTTCCAGCAGTTAAACAGACTTGTGTTAAACACCTTCTTATGTTGTTCTCTTCAAGTTTATCCAACCTAAATTGCAAGAGTGTATATGTATGGATATATAGGTGTACTTAAAATAACAGCATAATATTGACAGCAAAAATATCTAAACTCAAAAATATCTAAACACAAAATACTGACAAAATCTAACCACATCCAAAAATGTTTGCAAGGTAACAAAAGCCCCTGCACACTGACATACCCCTGCTAATTATATATAGCAACTCCAAAGTCACACAACAGTAGGAAAAAGTCATAACCCCTTCCCTGGTATAACTTTGATTTTGCCAGTATTTTGTGTTTAGATGTTTTTGCTTTCAATATTATTCTTTTAGATTGTTTTAAATACACCTGTGGGTAGATAAACAGATATAGATATATTTAATCTCTTGCCCTGAAAACATATATGCATTCCATGGAAATACATTTTTCTTTTTCTTAAAGCAATTAATAACATTTCCCAACATTATGTCCAGTTCAAAAGTCACATCACAAAATGCTTCTTTTCCTAGATGGATGAAATATCTGTCATCAACAACATTAAATCCTAAAGGTACAATTAAAGTGTTCCACACACAGTATCCATGTATGGTAACAGTAATTTTTCATTCTAATCCTTCTCATCAGTTGTCTCTTTTACACCTTATTCAAGGCTACTTTATGTCCTTTTTGTCACTCTCAACCATTGCTGCATACGCTGATCTAGCTGTATGAATATTTTTCACTCTGTTTTCTATCTTTATATAAATTCACCGCTATATGATCTTCTTCTCTTTCTTCACAAACATTATCTTTAGTGTCTGCTCAAAGCAGTGTTGACTCCTCACCTGGATTTCCCTGCTCTATCATGCATACTAGCTGTTACCCTCCAGTCCCCCAGATAAGACCTCTGTTAGCACCCCTTCCCATTTCTTTTCTCCAGTCTCCAGAACAACCAAATCCTGTCCATTTAAAAAAATTCACAGTGTTGGTCTCCTTCTCCACAATTTGGACACCTTCTGATGATTGGATCACAATTTGGACACCTTCTGATGATTGGATCACAATTTGGACACCTTCTGATGATTGGATCACAATTTGCACTCATCATCTCATTACTAGCAGTAATGGAACTCTCCTCAATACTGATGAAATTCAGAGTAATATTTTTATGCTTCATGGACTATATGGAATGAGAGACTTAATGAAATTAAATACAATCCATTGCACTACTCCTCACAGCCTCCTCCACTCTAGGAATGACAGTGACATGTGTGCTTCACTTCATCCTTTTCAAAAACAGTAGGGTTTTTATTGATATATACATTACATATTATTTACATATTTACATAACTTACATCTATTTACAAATCTCCATACATTATAAACTTCAATTTAAGCATCCCCCCCACTTTTTTATCCACAACCAAAACATTATTTTTCCAAAATCTTTGTCAAAGTCCATTTTCCATTGTATTTAATTTCATTTAGTCTCTCATTCCATATAGTCCATGAAGCATAACATATCACTCTGTCCATTTTCTTCACTTCTTCCTATTTTTGTGCACCATAATAACCAAATTCTATTATGCCCATATTTATTTGTTCAACTTTTAACACACTTTTCACCCTATTGTCTTTACATATTTCTTTCCACTAATTATTAATTCTTTCACATTTCAAAAACACATGCTCAGTAGTCTCAAACTCTCCACATTTATAACATATTCTATCTTGCTTTTTTTTTTTTTGTATGGCACATTTGCCTTAATCAGCAATTTTCTTATAGACAATCTCCATAAAAAAATGTCATTCTTTAATCTTTTTATAACTATTATATCTCATCATTATGCCTTTTTTCTTATCTATTTCAAAATCATTCCATGGATCAATACAATAAAATGCTTTCATAATACTTAAGTACCATTCCTTTCTATTTTTCTCACATATATTCCTTTTTATTTTCCAGAACATAATTTTGTTTCAGTACTCTTTCTTTCTTCATTCACAGTGCTTTTACTTTGGTTTTTAACTTCCATTCTTTCCCACAGTTCTTTGTATTTATAATATAGTATCATTTCTATCAAGTTTTTATTTTCCTTCATAATTCCTTTTAATACCTTGTATAAAATTAAAGATGCTGCATGTACTATTGGGCTTATTAAACCCAAGCCTCCTTGCTCTTCTTTCATATACAGAATCCCTCTTTTGACTGGATTCAGTCTAGAGACCCATATAAAAGAGAATATAATCATCCTTAGTTCCTCTTCATACGTAATAGGAATCATATAGATGTTAGCAACATAAGCAGTTTTTCCTACTACCATGTTGTTCAACAAGTGTGATTTTTTCTATATAAAAATCTATATGATTTCCAACAATTAGTCATATACTTTACTTCTTTGAGTACATTATCCGATTGTTATCTGTATTCATTCCTTCCAAATGTTATTCCTAATATGTCAATATATTTTTCCTTGAACTCAACACCTCCTATCATACCTTCAAAACCATATCCTTTACTTTTCTCCTTATTTATATTTAAACCATTTTTTATTTATACTTAATTTTACATTTACTTTTTCCATTCATGATTTATTTTTAACAATTAATACAATATCATATGCATAATTATACATTATTGGCAACTGTACTTCCTTCATCATTTTGTATCCACCACTACTTGACATTTTATTAATTTCCTTCACTATTGCATTCGTAACTAATGAGAAAATTACACTACTAGCTGTCTGCATTCAATTTTTATTTCTTCTCCAATCCAGCCATTTACATTTAGTTTAACATAGTTCCTTTCATTAACAGATTACTTGTAATATTTTTTGCTTATATTATATGCCTGCAAAATTCCCCATAATGATATATATTGAATATTATTATAAGCTTTACTTATATCCCCTTCACTTCTATATTTTTAGTTATGATATCATCAATTATTCTGTTATTATCAATAATAACACTTGATTTCATTTTCCTTTTCTTCCAAATACATTTTGGTAATATATTCTATCAATTTTTTCTGTAACCGTTTTGTTATTATTCTCATAAAAAATATAATCTGTATTATTCAATATTATAGGTCTCCAATTTTTTTATCTCCTCTTTATTTCCCTTTTTAAATATAACTGTTATAACTGCTTCAACTTCAGTTCTAAACTGGATCATTATGCTTTTTCTGTTTGTCTGTAAATAAAGCTTGCACAACATATTCTGACCATGGATTAATATTTTTCTTTTGTTCCTATGCACCCAAAACATTTTCCATGGCCTGCTGAGTCTCAAATATTAAGCCACAAAAAGTCTCTTTATTAATTAACATGAATAATCTTACCTCTTTTGCTTTGACACCCAGAGGTGCTTTGACAGAGTCCCAAACCTTATATCTGTCCAAACTTTCTTCTTTTTTACAGCTCACACAACTGCATACTTATTTTTTGTTTCCTTTATTTCATCTTTCTTCTTTGCTCCTTCTCCCACAATTTGTGCATACATTTTTGTCTCTTGAACTTTTTCTGGCACAGTCTCTTGTTCTCCTTTTTCTTCTTCTATTTTCATAGGTTAGTACTAGGCTATCGGCCCTAGGGCCTATACAAGCCTAGCCATAACAATTCCCTGGCTATTTCTTCCCACAATATCTACTTTTCTCCATGATGTCATTCCATGAAATTGCTGCTCCACTTTCTGGTTCACTTTGGTTTACCATTTCTTCCAAATAATCATCCTGGAACCCTCCCAGTTGGAGCACTGTAATTATGGGTTTCTCAGAGGTAATTGTCTCTCCTTCACACAATCTTCTCTGAAAGTTTTCCTCTGAATCTATCTCTGTTACAGTTACAACCTCCTTTTCTTCCAGTATCACTGTTTTTATGTACCCACAGCATCAGAAAAAACTTCTGGTAGCAATTCTACCATTTCAACTACATTTTCATTAACCTTCACTCCATTTCCAGCCAAAGCTGAATCAGCCATATTTTCTTCCTGTCCCTCCTGGCTGCCTCTGCACCTGGACAGGAAACAGGAAGTCAGGACGTGTAACACACAAATCCTTCCCCCGACTATCAAGAGTAGGGGAAGTTCCTCCGTGCCCTGGAAAAATTTCCCCCAGTCAGTATGAATACCTCCTCAGGTCTCCCCTGAAAAGACCTAGTGGGACTAACCCAGTCAACAAAATGCAAAAAATAAATAAATAAAATCACAGCTGACAGCCTATAATACAACTGTTCAGTTTGCAATGGATACACCTCACTGTGCTAGCTAGGTTGGTTCTTCATACCAAATGAAATACAATATGCACAGCCATTTGCAATGCATAAACTATTTTATATCTTTATATCAGGAATACATGTAACTCTGGTATATACCTGTACATAAACCAAAACAAAATCCACGTAGTCACAACCACAAGTCAAACAGAAGAAAAAACCACTGTGGAAGCCACAAGAATCCGCTGAAGTAAATTCAATAAAAATGTATTAATAAAATTAACACAAGTTGAGCGCTTTCATCTAAAATATTAGACTTCATCAGAACACCATCTAAACTATTTTACGACATATATAGAAAATGTTGACCAATGACAACCATTCATTTGCATATAAGAAAGTCTTCATTACATCATTTCCCCTTCACAAGTCATTAATACAGGAAACAAGGAACTTCTTGTGTCAACTCTTGGCCTCAATTATTGGTTTAATTGATATACTTTCATTTATTCCCGGTATGCAAGTAGCATTAAGCAGTATCTGCCACCTCACCTCCTTCTCGCTTAATAAAGCTTTTAAATTCCCCCCTCTCTGATGTGGTATTACTGCTTCAAGTATGGCAAATTGAAACATTGTACAACCACGATTATCTCTTATATGCCTGTACAGGGCATTGTTAACATCACCCTTTTTGATTGCATATGTGTGATCATAAATTCTTTCCCTCAATCTACGTCCACTTTTTCCAACGTAGAATCCGGGGCATGTAGTACACATAGCTAAATAAATGACATTTCTTGTTTGGCAATTGCCCTTAACAAGAGTTATTAATGTGTGACTTCTATTTCCCAAACATTTGGAATGTTCTTCTAAAATAGCGAAACACTGATTACATCTACCACATTTTGTGGTGCCAGTCTTTGGGGGTTTATTATATAAATGACCTTTGTATAATTTCTTTTTGATATTACAACCTATTTTATGCACAAAAGTAGGTTGGTCCCCCAATAATTTATAAATTTCAGTATCGCATTTCAATATACTCCAATTTTCACGAATGATGTTCTTAACATCTATAGTATTTTTTTGCATATGGGAGAATACAAGCCCTGTTGAAATCTTTAGTGTTGGTCTCTCTATCACTTTCAATAACTTTACCATTCTCTACACCAAGTAGTGGTTTGTATTTTTTGCCCCATTCACTACCAACATATGATACTACATCGTTAACCACTGATGAGGGATAGCTCCGTTCCTTAAATAATTTACCTATATAGTTCAATTCTTCCAACATTTCATTATAGTCCGATGTCATCCGAGCATCTCTTATATATTGCCCTTTGACTATGTTTTTCTTCTGAATGTTAGGATGACAACTGTGATATTCCAAATAAGAATTACTAAAAGTGTCTTTCCTAAAAATTCTGGATTTAAATCCAGTATTACTATGAGAGATGTAAGTATCTAAGTAAGAAATATCTTTATTGCTAACTTGATATGTAAAGTTAAGAAAGGAGGTGGTTGTGTGTAAATATTCTACATACTTTACCACTGCTCTATCATCACCTTCCCACAGGATAAAGACGTCATCTAAAAACCTAATATAACATTTGATGTACTTCATCCAATTGCTATTAAGGATAGTTTGCTCTTCCTAGTCCAACAAGACTAGGTTGGCATAAATGGGGCACTAGCAGCTCCCATTGCTACCCCATTGCATTTCCTATAATACTCTCCTTCAAAGTAAATAAAATTGTAATCTAATACAATGCTCATGAATTCACTAATTAAAGAAATTGCATCCCAATCTAATTTAGCATGTTTCCTAATGCTGTTAACAAATCTGTCCATACCATCATCTCTAGGGATGCATGTAAATAAATTAACCACATCTATAGTAACAAATAATAAATTCTCCTTCCATAAATTCAGTGTTAACCGACTCAGGAAATCCCATGAATCTTTGACAATATGTTTTGCCATACCATAAATAGACTTTAACCAAATATCAACTACTTTCCCAAATGGGAACGTCTTGGATTTACTACCTGAAATGATAGGCCTGTAAGGTGGATGTGAAATGTCTTTGTGTATTTTAGGAATACCCATAATAGTAGCTAATAAAGGGTATTCTACTTTCAAAAATTTATATAAATCAGAATCTATCCTATTGTCTAACAAATATTCTTCCAACAGAGAGTCAATAAGTTGATATGCTATATGTATTTCATTAATAGATGAGGTTTCATAAATATTGGTATCTTGTAGGATTGTGTGTATAATATTCAAATAATCATTGTTGTCTACTAACACAACCCCACCCCCTTTGTCCGGTTGAAGAATTCGAATGTCATTGTTAATAATTAATTCATTGAATAATTCATTATCTTTCTTACTGAGGTTGTATGTCATTTGCTGTTGTTTGCACTTATCAGAAAGTTTATATAATTCACCTATGACCACCTTCTCAAAATTTGCCAATAACGGATGAAGCGGGGGAGTAAATGAACTTCGCTTTCTCAATTGCGTATTACATTCCCTATTTCCTTGATTTTTAAAAAATATTGCTAAATTTAACTTGCGCATAAATATCTTAAACTCAATAATATTGTCCACTACATTAAATTTCTTATTTGGCACCTACTTAATACCTTTCCTGAATAACGCAAAATGTTCTTCTTGTAAAGTGAGTGTAGTACAATTGTATATAAAAAATGTTCTTTACCTTTTTTAATATCATTATACTTCACTATCTCAAACATCTCTATGTTATTCACCTTTTCACCCTGTTCTCTTTGTATAGGTGGGTCTGGTAGGGATGATGGTGGAAACCCTCTTTCCTCCCCACCATTTCCCATTCTATCTCTTCCTCTAAAAAAGAATGGATTTCATCATTTTTTGTTCTATATGACACATTTTTCCTAGGGTTTGAACCTTGATTAGGAAGACCCACATGCCTTCTATTATCTTTGTAAAGAATGTCCCAATTGTAAGCCTTACCTTCCTTATACAGTTTCAAGTCTCTCTGCATTTTGCTACACTTTCTCTGAAATATTTTTTGAGTGTTACTTTTAGCATATGAATACTGTTTGCTATATAATTGCTGCCATTGGTCAAACAAAAGATCTTTTGTAATAAGGTCATTCAATGCTTCAACTTCCTTAACAAGTTTACACATTTTACTGTCATTGCTTTTGATAAGAAAATTCATAAAAGTTATGCCAAATCCATCAAACATGGTATTACATTCGCTCATAAGTTCTTCAGTGATTTCAAAACCCAACGGTCTCTTGAAAAATCTGAGGCCTTTAGGTACAACCTTTAAATTAATACAGCATTGTAAGTAAGCGTTATCTAACTGAATCCCCTTAATGTAAAGTAGGTTGGTCCCCTTTTGAACTTTTGTTCATAAAATAGGTTGTAATATCAAAAAGAAATTATACAAAGGTCATTTATATAATAAACCCCCAAAGACTGGCACCACAAAATGTGGTAAATGTAATCAGTGTTTCACTATTTTAGAAGAACATTCCAAATGTTTGGGAAATAGAAGTCACACATTAATAACTTTTGTTAAGGGCAATTGCCAAACAAGAAATGTCATTTATTTAGCTATGTGTACTACATCCCCCGGATTCTACGTTGGAAAAACTGGACGTAGATTAAGGGAAAGAATTTATGATCACACATATGCAATCAAAAAGGGTGATGTTAACAATGCCCTGTACAGGCATATAAGAGATAATCCTGGTTGTACAATGTTTCAGTTTGCCATACTTGAAGCAATAATACCACATCAGAGAGGGGGGAATTTAAAAGCTTTATTAAGCGAGAAGGAGGTGAGGTGGCAGATACTGCTTAATGCTACTTGCATACCGGGAATAAATGAAAGCATGTCAATTAAACCAATAACTGAGGCCAAGAGTTGACACAAGAAGTTCCTTATTTCCTGTATTAATGACTTGTGAAGGGGAAGTGATGTAATGAAGACTTTCTTATATGCAAATGAATGGTTGTCATTGGTCAACATTTTCTATATATGTCGTAAAATAGTTTAGATGGTGTTCTGATGAAGTCTAATATTTTAGATGAAAACGCTCAACTTGTGTTAATTTTATTAATAAATTTTTATTGAATTTACTTCAGCGGATTCTTGTGGCTTCCACAGTGGTTTTTTCTTCTGTTTTACATATACCTGTACATGGTGTATCCCTCATACAGAACTGATGTGCAGTATGCAGTTACCATGGTAATATAGCTTTCAGGAACTATGTGGACTGAACATGATACTCTACTCCCTACTACATCAAAAGTTCATAAATGTTTTAAATTTAAACTATATTATATTAGAGCAGTATTTCTCATATGGGGAGGCCAGCCTTCCTGAGGAGAGGTGGACCTGTTACAAGTGAGGCTCAAGCACATCTGTAAATGCTATGCCCTTAAAACTGTGTGTGTGTGTGTGTGTGTGTGTGTGTGTGTGTGTGTGTGTGTGTGTGTGTGTGTGTGTGTGTGTGTGTGTGTGTGTTTAAATCAGTACTAAAAGTGTAATGTACAAAGCAATATCTTATTTTTAATACATGCTGGAGAGTGGTTGGCTTACCTCTGTACAATGCAGCAAATATTTTTTTTTTATAAATATGGGGAGGTGCAATAAGTGGTATTTTTATATCTACATGAGACACAAGATCTTTCTGTGCTTTCACCTGGGTTCACTGTGACAACTGTAGCCAAAAATCTAACATATTAGAGCATCCCTCAGACAAATGCATGTGGTAATCTGGCATCACATAATCTCACCTTCTATTCGACCATGCAAAATGTATCTCCTAATACCCATCCTTCTTAACTTAGCAATCTTTAGCTGCAAGAAAGCATTACTGAAAAAACATTACTTTCTTCCATTTGCTGTCTTCTTCTTACTCATATATGTTTGCCTTCTTCTCCATTCCCTTTCCAGAGTCTCCTTTATAAATATATCTATATATAAAATGCCATTTTTTTTTACTTTTCCCATAGAATGGACCAGATCTTCGCCTCTTTTAATACAGAATAATCTCTACATTTTCAGTTATACAGCTTCCGAAATCTTGTGTTCCACCTTTTCATATTACTACATCTACTAGGATACGCATTCCACTTCTGTAATTACAACTTCAACTACACACTCACTGTTTTAGTGGTGAAAATTAATCGTCTTAAATTATTCTAATGATAACTGTAACATTATTTTAATGATAACTGTAACATTATTTTAATGATAAGTGTAACATGCACATTGTTATATACTACACTGTGCTTACAAAGTACACAGTGTTGCACATATATTGTCCTCCTTGCAAACAAAATGGTTATACAGTTGATAAGTCGAATGTCTGCATATTCTTGCACACTACAGCAGAGACTAACTCTATTACTAATTGAGCATTTCTCCCCGTGTAAAGATACTACCTAAATGGGCATCTCTAGTAAACCAAAATAAATAAACTGTTCTCATTTAATAAATACTGGATGCTCAAACACTTGTGCATAAAGTAGTTCATTCCCTGCAAATAACAGGAAATATTTAAGAAGATCCCTCACAAATATCAGTCTTCACTTCTTCATAAAACTTCTAGAAAAGCACGTTTCATCTTATATAATGAAAGTTCATTATTCTAATTGACAGGCTTTGAAAATAATATGCATATATACATATATATATATATATATGATGATATACATTTCTATAGAGGTATATATTTATGTATGTGCATGTAGATATAGATATAGATATAGATATAGATATAGATATAGATATAGATATAGATATAGATATAGATATATATATAGATATAGATATAGATATGTGTGTGTATTGCTCTATTCTATTCATTGAATTATATTTTCATCAAATCACAAATCACTGAAATTAATTAGAAAACATGTTCATTGAATCACATTTCTTATAAAATGTTAGAGCCATAAAATACTCCTTTAAAAGTTTGTTTTTGCAGAGAGGCAACCCCTGATACACCCCCTTACTTAAATATACTGACTCAATGGTCACACAACCACAGAGAAAAGAGAAAACACCACACACACTGAATCACTGCTGGCATGCCAACACCTAAAGGTGTGTGCACACCATGACGCTGGACATTGCCAAGGTATAAATAATGCTCTAGATTAAATTGTTTTGTAATGCTTACTATCCTATGGCTTTTGAATTGATAAAAAGACAACAGATAAAATGAATGGTAAGCATGTGTGTGTGTCTGTCTAATATGTATGCACACATATTGAACATACAGACACACAGACAGACAGATGCACTGATATATGTACAAATACATACACACATATACATATGTGGTACAATTTATGTTTATCAGTCATTGTGCACATTTTTGCAGAGAATAACACCATACATTAGTCATGTAAATTGTTCCACATTGCATGGCCCTTTATATAAACACACTGGATCATAAAAAGGATATTTACAGTTTGATTGCTATTGACAAAGTTCCTTCAAATATGAGAATTTTTTTTTCTAAGAAATGCTTATTGCATAAAAAATGAGAATGTGGATCCTGAATTTGGGGGTTTATATATGCCTGGTTTGAATGAAAAGTTTTGATTTTCTTATCATTAAAGTAGTAGATTAGGATTAGGATTGTTGCCATATGACTATTTTCCATAAAACATTAGATTTGGTATAAGAAGTGGTGGGAAATATAAGATCTGTAAGCTCTGAAGGTGCTCTCTCATGAGTGAAGCCTGGTTTATGATGTTTTCCACCTCAGTGCAGCTAAATTTTCTAAACTTGCTATCATTAAAATATTATTGATCTTGAGTTTCATGGTGCTGTAATTGTGAATTGTTATGTTTATAACATATACCATATTTCTTGGTTTTCCATGCATTCAGTGTTTTGTTTAATACTGTGTTGTTAGAGAGCTGGAGCTATCACATAGAACACTGGAACTATTCTTTTTAGAGTGGTGGAACTATTTCTTGGATTACTGATGGCTTCACTCATGGATTCGCATACTTTTTTACTGATCTCTTATAGTACAAGGGTGATCATACATGTTTCTCCAACTTACAAACAGCTGATAAGGATGTCACACTCTTCACTTCTTCCAAAGAAACTTCTGGGATACAAACACTTCACGTGAATCCAAAATATGGAGGACATTTCAGGACATATTAAAAGAGTCCAAGATGCTGAAATCCACTTTCTGACCCTTAACATTACTTAAAGCTAACTTGCAACAAGGTACAGCCCCTTGAGGTTTGTGGATTTATAAAGTGCTGGTGGTAGATTGTGACAATTCAGTTTTTATGGCCAAATGGCATTGCATTCAAAAGATGTCTTCACAGTTGTTTGTGGAGACCTTGATAGTTTGCATGAGGAGCAATTAGTGTATTGGAACAATATTGTTAAAGAACATTTGGTTCACATTGATGGTTCTTCACAACATGCTTTACTCGTTCAAGTTTTGTCTAATTACAAGTCTAGTTTGGAGGTTTTTGATAAGGAATTGAAGGCACGCAAATTAAAGAAATTCAAAGGCAACTTTAAGGACTAACAGAAAAAGGTCACCTTTGTTCATGACAAACAGAAGATAGGAATTCATTTTTTCAAAATTATTTGGGGACTGCTTCTGTTACAAACACCCATTTTAAATGCAAAACTATTTTTTGGTCTGATGCTTTTAGATAAGGTGGGAACACTACTTCAAAATATAACTACTCTTCACCTATGGATGCTGACTTTGAAATAGGGAATTTTTCCCCAAAAACAGAAATACCCTGCACAAAATAACAATTTCAGATATAAATGATCAAGGCTCAAGCACCAGACATCTTCTAAAAAACATGGGCAGGTCAATATTGAAAACATTCAAACCAAACCTATATTGAACACATAAATAATGACACAAATGCTTTTGTGACAAATGTAACTGCCTTTCCTTTGAGGAATGTTTATCCACTACTTAATAAAGGATTACATTTTGTCCCTCTGCTTATGTTATGTATAATCAGTTAGTTATAGATATTAAGTCTTTTTGTAGAAAATTACATTTAAAGTTTTGGTTTACAAATAAGGAAACTGTTAGCTTAACAAATCAACAAGAGGGCTTTAAGTATGGGTTTTCTTCTTTTCAGCCATATTATTACAATACAGGGAGGCTAAGAATCAGGGTCTGATTAAGAATATAGTTGATTTGTTACAACAATTCCCTGGCACTTCATTGAGAAATTCCCCACAAGATCCTTTGAGTTGTGTGTCTACTTACGGAACTAATATTTTTAAAGTTAAGAATGAATTAACAGGTTTTGGCCCACCCTGAAGTCTGACTGCATGCTGGTTAACCTTGTTTCACACTTCTATTTGTTTAGTTACAAGAACTAAGAAAACCCAGCCCAATATTTTTCAGGGTTCAAAAAAGGATTTATTAGTCAAAAGGTTCTGAATACAAATGGTACTTTGCCTGACTGGATGTATGCCACATGGCTCTAGTTCCACATGTCAGTATGTACTGAAAGGTAAGTATTTTACATCAATTAATATTACTCAAAGTGAAAACCGCAGGACACACCACGAGAAGTTCCAACTCAGCTTTATTGTAAATATAAAAAAGATAAGCGCTTTCGCGTGCTGGAAATGCACGCTTCTTCAGATCTCATTTAATGTCACAAAATACTAGCTTTTTAAAATAAATAACAACCAATAACAATTCTTCTTCAATTAGAAGATAATTGACAATTAATGCTATGGCTGTTCTTCAATCATGATAGTGCGCATCATGTTGAGGTCAATGTTGGTATAATCATAAATCACTGTGCTTTAAAAACATACTAAATCTTAAAAGTGTTAATAAAAAACAAGTTAGTTAGACTAAACCTGTGACAGAATTTTGTTCATAATAAATAAATAAATAAATTCCATATACTTAGATGCATGCTGATGCTATAAGCTAAAAGCTATCCTGGTAAAAAACATATAAACAATTATACACCAAAAATCAGTGTTAATTCACATCCTATTTTGTGTACAAAAAATCAACCATCCTTCTCATTTGTTTAAAACTGAGTATTTACTTGTGCATTCTGTTGGCGCCTTTCTTAACTCTTATAGGATGATTCCAAACAGTGAAAGTGCAATACGATTAAGTTATATATACATTAAATCCTGTTTGGAAGGTTACCTGGTGATACTTAATCGTCTGAGCTATTCTACAAGACAGATCAATGACTGTCTCATCTACCATGCTGTTCGGCTGAGATGTCTTCTGACCCGGTTAAACTCTATTGTATATAAGAAACCAAATTAGCGCTACACGTTGAGGCTCTGTTGAAATACTGGGTCAAGAGGGAGAGCTACTAATCAATAAAATTTATAAAACTACAGAGTAGACACTGTTCTATTTGTGGACTCTAAGATGTTTAATCGGACCAATAAAATAGGGTAACAAAGTTTCGTCTGACGTGTTCATCAAGAGACAGAATTACTCGATTCTTGTAACTTGTATATAATCAGAGTTGAATATGACTCTGTGAACAGTGGCGACAAGAGCCACTGGATGTGCAATCTAGTTTCTCAATCTCCTTTATAACTCATTAGACAACTGTGTAAATAACTGATATTGTCTCTTGATATTTAAAAAATGTTCGAAAACTTTATATAAATGAAGAACTGAAACAGCTAATAATGTAAAGGTCGCGACTCTTCTTGGTTCACCTTTTCTTATCTTGTTAAGGAGAACCTATAGTGTACTGTGAATGGCTCACTAAACAAAACTACTAGAATGAAGGGAGAGGTAGTCTAAGCTTATGATGGAAACCTTAGGCATCAAAGGTAATCCCTGTAGTATCTTGCTCATAAGCCAGAACCAAGTTCTTAATAAACTGATCATTTTCCTGTTCTATTGTAGAATTCAACTGCTGGACCCTGTCAGGGTGATCATTATACTATTCTGTTGTAGATCTCAACTATTAGACCCTGGCAGGATCTTAATGGAAGGGCAAATAAGTCATGAATAAGTTAACAATGTTTTAAGCTCAAAAAGCCTCATCTAGCCAAAACTGAATACTCTAATCCAAGTTAGTGAAGTTAGAATGAAGTAAAGTGGATAAAAAATAGTAAAATAATAAAAAGGCCTGTGATAACATAAAAATACTGTTACCTGTTGTCAAATTAAAAGCTAAGATTTTAAATGTCAATAAAGTGTCTCAAGAACAGTAGTCTAGCTATATTACCTAAATATTGACTCTTTGACGATCTAGAAGTCAGTGTGAAAAAAACTCTTAGAAGTCAGAAATTTACTAGGCTTATTGTAATTGATAGACCTTACCAAAACGACTAGGTGTTCTAGCCTTATTTGAGTTGCTTAATCTGAGGCCAATTTTAGACAAGCGCTAAGTATCATGGGAGATGTTATTCACAATATTCACAATATCCCATAATAGAGTTGAAACTCTAATATACTAATTTAATCTCAGAAGGGATAAAACTATTATTACCTAAAAATTGAAAACGAGTTTCCAAAGTGAACTGTAATATTGCTTATCTATCACATAAAATGGGTTTCAATGAAACAAAGTTGTTAATACCTGGATCCCTATGCGCTCCTGTCTTGAAAATCCACTTCAATTCTAATTTGGCTAGGTGGTTAAAATTATTCCCCATTCTGTTGCTTTTTCCTAAAGTTTGTAGTACCCTAAACTTAAACTCATGTGTCGGATACTCTCCTATATGTCTGGCTAATGCATTGGAATCTTTGTTCTTGCGTATGTCATAACTGTGATTATATATGCGGTCTTTCAGTTTCCTGGTTGTTAAACCGATATAAAACGCCGAACAATGCAAGCAATTAGCCATATAAATCAAATTACTGCTATTACAATCATAATGTTCCCTAGGCTTAAACTCAAAGACACGGTGCACATGTTTAAAATGCTGTGTAGTTGTTATATGTTTGCACATATTGCACTTAGTGCAAGGAAAGGTGCCGGGTGCTTTGTGTTGGGACAAGCAGTCTATATGATTATAATTCCTGGAGAAAATCTCTTTTAGGTTATTACAAGTGCGAAAAATAAAAGAGGGTTTCTCTCCCACTAAAGTTCTAATTTCTTCAGTGGCTGTAAGGATGTTCCAGTGTTTGGAAATTATCTTCCTGATTTGTTCATTGTCATTTGTATATTTCATGACATAAGAGATTCGGTTCTTATTATATCGTCCTTGTCTATGAAATCTCCCTGAATTATATCTTTTAAGTCCAGAGGTGTTCCTGTCCTCTTGGGTCTCAAGCCCCATGTATACTTCTATGTTCCTAGACATCTGTGTGTTTGACTGAATATTAGAAGTTATGTTCTGAGATAAAATCTCCTGTCTTGCTTTTCTTACCATTGACTTGTCATAACCCCTGGCTAAAAAAATCTTTGCCATACTGTCAGCTTCCTCTTCCAGTATACCTGGATCTTGAATGATTCTAGTTAACCTGGTAAATTGAGCTTTCACTATACCAGGATACACATGCCTGGGGTGCATACTACTAAATTCTAGTATGCTATTCCTCCAGCATTCCTTCCTATGAAGTTTGGATTTGATGGTACCTTCTGTATCAAGATATAAGTTGACATCCAAAAAATCAATATGTACTCTGGAGTATTGGAGGGTGAACCTCAAAAAGTCGGTAGTGGACTGTAAATAGTTAACAAAGATTTTCAACTCATCTATTGTGCCTTGCCAAAACAGTAGAATATCGTCTACAAATCTTCTGTATAGACATATTCTATTCATCCATTTGTTGTTAAACAAACAATGTGTTTCCCAGAAATGTAATACCAGGTTGGCATAAGAGTTCGCACATGGGGTGCCCATGGCCACACCCCATGTCTGCAGGTAGTATTTCTGATTAAAAATAAACACATTGTTGCTTAATACAGAATCTAACAGCTGACCAATCAGAATTTGTCTGTCATTGGAAAAGCCACTTTCTAACACCATAACTTCTCGGATTGCTTGCATCCCATATTCATTGGGTATGCAAGTGAATAAATTGCAAACATTCAAGGTCACTAGGTAAAAGGAGTTCTGTATTAGACACTGTCTGTTAAATTGCTTAATGTCATTCAGTAAGTGTTGTGTATCTTTCAAAATTGTGTCTATTTTGTCTACCATAGGTCTTAGCATCTTCTCAACGAAAAGTGAAATGTTATATGTAGCCCATTGTCTCCCTGCCACTATTGGTCTCATGGGAATGGGTCTAGTCCCCTTATGTATTTTAGGTAGACCTTTCAACGCTGGTACAAGGGGATCTTCTATGCTTAAAAATTCAAACATTTCTTGACTCACCTGTCGACACATAAGCAAATCATACAAGTCTGAATGAATGTTTGCGATTATGTTGCGTACTTGTTCTAATGTAAGCTCCTTGTAACTGTCACATAATAATGAGTGTTCAATATTATTAATGTATTCAGTCCTGTCTAATACTACGACCCCCCCCCCTTTATCTGCTGCTGTTATGATGACGTTGGGATGTTTACTTAACTTAGTCAAAGAATAATATTCTGTCTTGTCTAGGTTACAAAATTTGTTGATAACATGCTTAGAGGAATAAAAAGTATACATGTCAACTTCACAAGATTTAACAAAGCATTCCACCATATGTGGAAGTGGAGGACAAAAAGTACTTTTTCGTTTAAATGCAAAAGTCATCTTGTTCTCATCTGCCGCATTCATAAGTCCAGTGCTGCCAAAAAACATTTTTAGCACTAGATTCCTTGCAAATAGCCTTAAGTCACAGAAAGTTTCTGTTTGTGCACTGGGTTGTGAGGGTATATAACTCAATCCTCGATTCAACAAGGAATAGTCAGATGGTGAAAGAGTAATACTAGAGCAATTAAAAACCAAGTCAGTCAAAACATGTGTTTTTTCTGCTGCCCATACCTGTCTGACGAATTTTTCCTTTTCCTGGGCCCTCTGCTTGTTGATCTCCCTCTGAAACGCTGTTCCATTCTGATGGGAAAAGGAGCCTCTGGTAGTCTGTTGAAGACGACATTCGTGCATCTCACTGCTCCTGTTCTATTGGCATCGTCATCCGGTAGGAGCGCCAACTGGTTCGGAGGCGGTGTGTTGAAATCCAGGCCTTCCGATGCTGTTAGTGTTCCTACTGTGCTAGCTTGAACTGGATTGGGCGTGTTCAAATACGATGGCGCCAAAGACAGACCTGTTTGGCTTCCCGTTCCTGATTCAGTTGGTCTGGTGGGCTCATTGTGTTGCCATCTATTGCTGTTATATTGTGTTCTCACGTTATTGGACTCTTGAGCTCTGGGCCAAACAAAAATGTTACCGGTTCGGAAATCTTCTAAGTCCCTATTGAGCTTACGTTGTTTAATAGCTTTGAGTTTATCACTGTAACTATTAATTTGTACCAAAACTTGATTCAGCTTCCTAGTACATAGATCAGATTGGAAGTGTTCCGTTATGTTAATATAAAGTTCATCTGTTCTCTTTTGTAAATCTAGTATAATAGGATCGAAATACTCAATCAGTAAGTTGATGTATTTAAAACTTACTTCTAAATTCAAGTCTTGCCACTTCTTCAATAGGTCCGGATAGGCTTGACCATATGTTGGCATGCACAACACTCGCATTCCTCTCGGAATGACTTTAAAGTGTGTGCATGCTTGTAGATGTTTTTTCTGCCATGACAGTCTCTGTAGTTTAAACAAATTGTTTTCCAGTTCCTTCATAACTTCTAGAAATTCCGTTGTATTAAAATTGTTTAAACTGTTACTTGATTGTATGCTCACCATATCCTGAAAGTCCATGGCTAACAGTGGATTATTGTTCGTCGGTAAAAAGGCTTCTATTTTCGGCAACTCCGTTGATTTCATTGGGTTGTAGCCAAGCTCAATATCTCCCTTCTCCATAGCGTGAGAACGAAGACACAAGTATAAAGACAAAACAAGATGAAAAGTAATGTCTCCGCTCTCCAAAGTGTCCTTTAGCAATGTATAAAGTCAGGAAACTCAAAGTGAAAACCGCAGGACACACCACGAGAAGTTCCAACTCAGCTTTATTGTAAATATAAAAAAGATAAGCGCTTTCGCGTGCTGGAAATGCACGCTTCTTCAGATCTCATTTAATGTCACAAAATACTAGCTTTTTAAAATAAATAACAACCAATAACAATTCTTCTTCAGTTAGAAGATAATTGACAATTAATGCTATGGCTGTTCTTCAATCATGATAGTGCGCATCATGTTGAGGTCAATGTTGGTATAATCATAAATCACTGTGCTTTAAAAACATACTAAATCTTAAAAGTGTTAATAAAAAACAAGTTAGTTAGACTAAACCTGTGACAGAATTTTGTTCATAATAAATAAATAAATAAATTCCATATACTTAGATGCACGCTGATGCTATAAGCTAAAAGCTATCCTGGTAAAAACATATAAACAATTATACACCAAAAATCTGTATTAATTCACATCCTATTTTGTGTACAAAAAATCAACCATCCTTCTCATTTGTTTAAAACTGAGTATTTACTTGTGCATTCTGTTGGCGCCTTTCTTAACTCTTATAGGATGATTCCAAACAGTGAAAGTGTAATACGATTAAGTTATATATACATTAAATCCTGTTTGGAAGGTTACCTGGTGATACTTAATCGTCTGAGCTATTCTACGAGACAGATCAATGACTGTCTCATCTACCATGCTGTTCGGCTGAGATGTCTTCTGACCCGGTTAAACTCTATTGTATATAAGAAACCAAATTAGCGCTACACGTTGAGGCTCTGTTGAAATACTGGGTCTTCTAAAAAACATGGACAGGTCAATATTGAAAACATTCAAACCAAACCTATATTGAACACATAAATAATGACACAAATGCTTTTGTGGCAAATGTAACTGCCTTTCCTTTGAGGAATGTTTATCCACTACTTAATAAAGGATTACATTTTGTCCCTCTGCTTATGTTATGTATAATCAGTTAGTTATAGATATTAAGTCTTTTTGTAGAAAATTACATTTAAAGTTTTGGTTTACAAATAAGGAAACTGTTAGCTTAACAAATCAACAAGAGGGCTTTAAGTATGGGTTTTCTTCTTTTCAGCCATATTATTACAATACAGGGAGGCTAAGAATCAGGGTCTGATTAAGAATATAGTTGATTTTTTACAACAATTCCCTGGCACTTCATTGAGAAATTCCCCACAAGATCCTTTGAGTTGTGTGTCTACTTACGGAACTAATATTTTTAAAGTTAAGAATGAATTAACAGGTTTTGGCCCACCCTGAAGTCTGACTGCATGCTGGTTAACCTTGTTTCACACTTCTATTTGTTTAGTTACAAGAACTAAGAAAACCCAGCCCAATATTTTTCAGGGTTCAAAAAAGGATTTATTAGTCAAAAGGTTCTGAATACAAATGGTACTTTGCCTGACTGGATGTATGCCACATGGCTCTAGTTCCACATGTCAGTATGTACTGAAAGGTAAGTATTTTACATCAATTAATATTAATAAGATTTATGACATGAATGTTTTTGCTACATGCAAAACTAATTACTTAATATATTTGGCCACATGTGCTTATGACATGTTTTTCTTTGGTCAGACAACATACACATTTTGGCAAAGATTATCTCTATGTATTAGTGATATAAACTTTTTCAGATTGTATAGCCCTTTTCATAAACACACATTGGATCACTAAAACGACTAGCTATACATTTATTGCTATTGACAGAGTTCCTTCAAATATTAATTTTTCCCCCTAAGAAATTCATAAAAAAGAGAAAATGTGAATTTTGAATTTCGGGACTCAATACAAGTCTGGTTTGAATGAACAGTTTTGATTTACTTTAACATCAAATTAGTGGCTGCTCTGGTGGTTTAGAGAGATTAAGCCCTGAATATGGCCTAGTTGACCTGGGTTCGATTTCCAGCTTGGGCAACTGACAGAGCAATATGGAAGGGATTGGTGTTCCCATCCAAAATGGGAGGACACTCATTGAAACACCTCCTAAGGAAAGGCAATCCCAGAAGGGAGTTGCCCTCAGATGGCTTACTAATCAACTTATTTTGCTTTTAGTGCCTTCATAAATTCTGTACAACTGAGTAGCTCTTGGCTCATTTATACAAAGTGAAAACTTTTGTTAAATAATCACACTTCTATAAGCTGTTTAAAGTACACGACTGTATCCATATCTTTAAGTTTGCTTGTGGTAGCATTTTGTATCTTTTAAGTTTGTTTGTGGCAGCATTTCACTATGGACATTCCTTTACTGTGCTTTTACATTAGGAGGACTGGGATTATTCATCTAATGGCAGTAGGTGTTTACCTAGTCTAGCTGAGCTGGGAAGCACAGAAAAGGGCGCTAAGTATCTTTTTGCTCTTCCTTTTTATACTGTGACTGTACTTCAGCAGATTCAAAAAATGTACTGTCTGCTGCTGCTTTAAGTAGTTAATTGCACTGTATTATATTGTATCTGTTAGTTGTAGGGCTGTTCTAAGCAGTTTGTGTTGTCCTGTTATACTTGGGCTCCAAACCAGCTATTCTACATTTAGAAGGTGTTTTTTTCTGCACCATTGTGGCAGAAGTGTGCTGATCTAACCTGTCTGAGTTGGGGATTGCTGGTGGAAGGCTTATTGTGTGCTTTCCTGATTGGTAGTTAGCTTAAAACTTGTTTTTCTTTGCTCATATATAAGCCTAGTGTTTGCATGGTGCTTCTCTTCTTGCAACAGTGGTTAGCAGTACCCATATATAGATGCAAACGTCTGGAAGCTCAGTTTTTCCCTAAGCAGCTGTCAGTGAAACCCCTCCAAGGTTTTCTGCTGCTCTAGGAGCAACTCAGTTGTGCACTGAACAGCATTGCCTTATTGATCAACCTTAGCCTACACAAAAATAGGTCCCTCTTGTAGTCTTGGCACTACCAGCACAGTCCTGTCAAATTAACCCATTCTCTACCCTAATAAAACATACAGTAAGAGCCTGCTATCACGGACAAGCAATTTCTCATCATCTGTATGGTCAGACTGATAGACATGGGCATCCTGAGGCAATATAGGAATTGTTTTATATATACTGACAACCACTTACTCCTAAAACAAACAAATACTTTATGTGAGAGATGTAGTTGCACTATGAAACTGGAGGTAAGACTCTCACATAAGGACAGACTGAATGCCAAACAGGTTGTCACCACACACATACTTCCCACACTAAATAAGGACACAACACATAAATCCACATATGAGGAAGTACTCACTAGTAACTTAACAAAAGATCAGAGGCATCCCAAACGGAAACCACTTACACATATAATAATGCAAAAAAACAACAACAGCACATAATAATACACACACCGATGTCTCAACAAATAAGCCCATAAGGCATAACACCATAAAACCTATTGTGTTGGTCATAGGTGACTTAATTGTGAGACACATGGATGTTCCCCTCACCAGGCTGGATAAGAAGTCGGTTACGGTTAGCTGCCTATCAGGTGCCAGGATCCGTCAAGTCACTCAAGCACTCAAGTCACTCAACCACAAATACCAGTATGACTCTGTTATAGTTCATGTAGTGGTGAATCACTTGACATACCTCACTGGACTATATGAAGAGAAACATGACTGAGCTGAGCTCCTAGATTGTGTCACAGGCAGGTATAAGCCTAGCCGTAAGCAGCATTCTACCTTCTGCAAGGATGAGGTGACAATGCAAATAAAAATGATTGACTTTAACAATTGGCTTAGCTTCTGGTGTCAGTCCAAGAGGATCCAATATCTGTCAGCCTGGGAAGACATGGTCAACAGGCCACGCTGCTTTGCAGAGATGGTCTGCACCTGCCTCCGCTAGACTTTCGGATATTGCCAAAGGCATTAGCCACCCCTATTGTGCTTTTTTTAGGCGGTGTCACAATAACCAAACTCCCAACACAACAAAATCCTCTGTAAATAAAATCAAGGTAATGCTGCTTAACACTATGAGTCTAAATAAGAAACTGCAATCCCTAGAAGCACTTTTCACTTTGGAAGAGGCTGACATCTGTGCACTTTGGAAGAGGCTGACATCTATGCAGTCACTAAGATATGACTCAAAGGCATGGAAAGCACCCCGGCTTTGCAGGAGTACAGTGCCTTCCATACATTCAGACCACAAACTGAGCATGAAAGAACCAAAGGAGGAGGTGTATCCATCTTTATTAAGGATAGGTACACCTCAAGACTGGTCAAACAGTATGACTGTCTTGAGCTTCTCTGTGTCAAATTCATTATAGGCAAAGCCCCCTACCACATCATTGCTAGCTAGAGGTCCCCCACCATGGACCAAGCGTAGCATACCTCATACCTGGACTTACTGAGGTCAGTTGCCATACAGCCCAACACCTTAATCATGGGTGATTTTAATTATCCTACCATCAACTGAGAAACATACATGACCACAAACATGCTGACTCACATGTTCTTGGTCTTTGTCATTGCAAATGCTCTGGAACAGCTAGTCAGCACACCCACAAGAGGCTCAAATGCCCTGGACATAGTACTCATTAACACGGGAGAACACTGCACCCCATCCCTATATGATGTCCTCCCTGATAAGATTGGACCATAAATCAGTCTCATTCAATGTAATTATAAGACTGGATACCTCATCAAGCTCAAAAAGGCTTAAGAATTTTTCAAAGGCAAACTACCTATATAAGACATTTCAAAGCCCACTCTAACACAGATTACCTGGACTCCTATTCAGAGGTGTACACCAATGCCCTGTATAACCACTTAAGCAGTTGCATTGAATCAGCTGTACCTAACCAGATTAAAAACGGGTCTTGCAGAAAAAACAAGCCACCTTGGTGGACTCCTAGTTTAAACAGGCTACATAACAAGATAAAGAAACTAATGTCCAAGAACAAGTGGGAACTGGCTGAGCAAAGGAAGAAATCCCTTTCTAGCTTAAACAAACAAATGAGACATCTTGTCAAGTCCTCCAGAGCTAATTACAAAGCAAAAATAGCCTCGCTAGCTATGAATAATCACAAGGCATTCTTTAACTATGTCCAGAATCTAAAAGGGAATACCCAGCTATGCGCTGAACTGGTTGTGGATGCCACCACCCATGCTCAACTAGTGGTAATAAGCCATCCTGCTAGGTGACAGATTTGGAGAAGAATCCACCCCCTGACCTCTCTAGTCATCCCTCAAAGTATACCTGCCACCATTCCTCAGCTTATTGTCTCAAGAAAGCAGGTCATGTCAGTGCTCTCCAAGGCCAAAAACTTGGCATCAATGGGACCAGACAACATCCCAGATTGCCTTATAAACAAGTTAAAACATGACCTAGCAGGCCCACTTGGATCCCTGTTTAACTACAGCCTGAGAACTGGCTATGTTCCAATAGAATAAAGTACAGCAACAGCAATCCCTCTGCATAAAGGGGGACCATCAACCGACCCTCTGAATTATAGGCCCATAAGCTTGACTAGCCTTTTCTGCAAGGCCCTGGAAAGAGTCATGATGGACTGTATCAACAAGGATATAGGTAATCTCCAAACTCTGGACCCAACTCAGTTTGTATTCATTAATGCCTGTTAAACATGGTTGACTTCTTTGAGAAAGTCACCAAGTCTATGGACGAGGGAAAGATGGTGCATACTGCCTATCTTGACCTAGCCAAGGCATTTGACACAATCCCCCACTCAAGTGTTATAGAGAAACCCTCACAATTGGGAATTAACCTCTACATTACCAGATGTGTAGCCAACTGGCTTACCGACAGGACACATACTGTCAAAGTGGGCGACATCACCTCTAGCAAATGACCAGTCACTAGTGGCATGTGGCATACCACATGGTTGTATGCTGGAGCTTTTAATATTCGGAATTTATTTCTCAGAAGTCCAGGCAAACTTGGACAGCCTGCGGCTGACCAAGTTCACTGATGATTTCAAATTGGGAGCAATCATTGAGTCCCCCAATGATGTTAATACACTGCAGACAGGGTTAACACAGACAAATGATTGATGCCAAAGCCACTGATTAAAGCTAAATGCAAAAGAATGCATTATTATTCCCTTTGGGAAAGCTGACATCCCTGCTAATTATATTATAGATTGCACCCTCCTAAGTTTAGACCCAGTGGTACGTGATCTACGTACTCAGGTTGATAGCAATTTGAACTTTGACCACCACATATCCACAGTAGTAAGATCATTCTTCTATGTGGCACATCTTATAAGTAAAGACATTGCATCTAGATCTAAGGATATTATAATTCCATTATACTAAGCCCTCATCAGACTAATAATTGAATATAATGCTCCCTTTTGCATGCACCTCACCAGACACATGCAACAATTACAGAGAGACCACAGAGGTTTATCACCAAGAAATTACAGGGTACACAAAACAAGTCTTATGCAGAAAGACTGAATGCCCTGTCACTGTATTCTGTCTTCTACAGGTTGCTAAGGGTTACGTGTGCCTGGCTTACAGGGCAGTCTCTGACCCCTCCCTGATGGCAATGCTACATATTCATAAATCAAACTGTTGGAGAGCACTCACTCCAAAGATCTTACCCTACCATCTAACATGAACAGATCATGCTGGAGAGATAGATACGTCTCCTAGAGACTGCCATTTCTCTGGAACAAGCTTCCAGTTCACATGAAACAGAGCCCCTCCCTGACCATCTTCAAATGCAGCCTAGATCAATGGATATGTGACTGCAAATTCACTCCTGGGAGTGGTGCTCATGTCCCTCCTGAAATGAGGAAGTTAGTATTAACTACAATACGAACTTCACTAACCTAACAACCAACATTAGAGGCAACTCAGGATAAATATAGCTAGGCTTGTAATGGCTCTTGGGTTGTTAGCCTAGTAACTTCCTATGAACCTCTGAACCTATGAAGAAGTGTGGGGAGGGTAGGGAAGGGGAGCTGGTAGTTCTTAAAAAGAAATTCCCCCAGATGGAAGCACACAGCATCCAAACCACTAGGCAGGGGCGGCCTGTGCTATTGGACTGCCGGACTGCAGCCCCCTCAACTTTAAAATAAAAAATAAAAAATAAATAAATAGGAAAAAAAAATGTTAATGTGTGTGGTCGTTTACTTAATTTGGACAGGATTTCGGAGTGTGTGTGTGTGTGTGTGTGAAAATGCCCCAGGTGCAATATACTGGTGGTTAGACTCATGGTGGTGTGGTAGGGAATACCTCAGGCTTGACCCCTGTACCTTGTATGCAGGTGTTAAAGTCCTGAATTCCCTACCCACCACCATTTGTAAAAAAATTGCAGATTTTTGCCTCATATTTGATCTGATCTATTCCTCATAATATCTGTGGTTTGTAAATATTGCAATGCTTGATATTTGATGGTGCAGTGGTAGCATTGTTGCTTCACAGCTGCAGGTTCTTGGGTTTGGTTCTTGGCTGGGGTGCCTTTATTGTAGGGGGGGGTCTGTATCTTCTCCCTGTGTTTGTGTGGGTTTGCTTTTGTGCCCTCCCATGTTACAAAGACATGTCTGCATTATTTCTTCCTGGGCCTCTGCTGAAAATAGTTTTTTTTGTTCCAAGTCAGACTGTCCTGATTAACAAATGTTAAAATTGACAGGCATTTGAATTTCAGACTTCAGGTTTCTGAATGTTTACTTCCTTACATATTTGATGGTGCAGTGGCAGTATTGTTGCCTCACAGCTATAGGTTTTCTGGTTTGATTCTTGGCTGGGGTGCCTTCTGTGTGGAGTCTGCATCTTATTCCTGTGTTTGTGTGGATTTGCTCTGGTGTCCTGCCATTTTACAAAGACATGTGTCTACAGTATTTCTCCCTGGGCCTCTGCTGAAAATTGTTTTTGTTCCGTCAAAAGTAAAATTGACAGGCATTTGAATTTCAGACTTCATATTCTTCAGAAAATACATAGTAAAACAATTTTGTATTCTAGCAATAAATATATAGTAACACAACCTTTTATTATAGCAATTTTTTAAGTTTATAAGATGACTATTTGAAATTTGTCCTTATTTTTGGGACTGTAATACCCTGTTATTGGCTTTGTCCAGGTTTTTTGTGCTAAGGTTGACAGCTATGGCAAGAACTGAATTCACTGAATATGTTTGAGGGCTGTATTCCCTCATTACTGGGTTTGTCCAGGTGTTTTGTGCTAAGAAGTTGACAGCTATGGTGAGAACTGAATTCATTAAATGATAGCCATTTACGTTTTAGTCTTCCACTCTTTCACAAAGCAGCTGATTTGGCGTAGTGGTATGTTGCTCTTGACTGTTTTGCACAGGGACCTTGGCAGTAAAATGTACGGTGGTAACACAGCATTTTTCTTTCTCAAAGCAGGTGATTTGGCATAGTGGTATGTTCTGAGTCTTTTGCACAGGGACCTTGGCAGTAAAATGTATGGTGGTAACACAGCATTTTATTCTAGCAGCTTTCCAAGATTATACAAGCAATGTTTAATGTGTCCCTGGTTTTTGCCCTTTTGACCCACCCCAATAAATTTGGCTTTTTCCAGACTTCTTGTGCTGCGAAGTTGAGATGCAGTTGAGTATTGAGTAGATTTTACAAGGAGCTGAGAGCTGCAGGGGAAGAGAAGTTTAGTGCTGATTATGGTAAGGCAGCTCACATTGCTAATAGCACAACAAGTTGTGTACTTGCTTTTGATGCAGAAGGTTGTTGGTTCTACTCCCATAAGGGGTGAATGCTTCCTTACTGAAAGTTACGATACTAACTATGAGCCTGTAATCAGTTTGCCATCCATTTCCTATTGCAATATTACTAGCTTATTTTTAATGTAATTTAGGCAATTTATTCCTCAGGGGCATCAGACACTTTATTTTTCGATGAAACCATGACATATAAAGGTGATTGCTAGCAGCAACCTCTTCATTACAGATTTATTTAACGTGGAATTATTTAGATGACTTTTTTACTACTTCAGAGATTGTGCATATTTACTGATAATGGTGGACTGTAGAATTGTGCATATTTACTGATAATAGTGGACTGTAGAAGTTTGAGTAGACTTTTATGATGGAAATGTTCTGAATTGGGCAGTTTTCTTTCATTGTTTACTGGAAAAATGTTCAAAGCAATAGGAAGGTGTATCAAAGAGCACATGTATGTTTCATATGCAAGGGGGCCTATGATTTGAAAATAGCCCAGAATTAATTTTTATCTGCCACGGGTAAAATGTATTTTCTTTGAATGTGGGTTTTAATGTTGTTTAAATGAATGTGAGTTTCAAGGGCAGAGAAGTTTTAATGCCAAGTTTGTTTAGCAGATGTCTTAGTGTTTGTGCTGTAAAATGCAAAATAAAACTTTCAAATGAAGTTCTAATCATCATAGAAGTAAATCAGTATGTACATTAGTGTTTATGGTAAATGGAGTGAAATAGCAAAGTAATGGATCATTGGAATGGCTGCAGGGGGAGGCTCCATTCGACCATGGTTTTGTGAGGGGGAAGGGCGGCAAACTTAGGCAGCCCCAGCTGAACTATACCTCCCGACTGTCCAGATTTTCAAAGAATGAATAGATTTTTGCTTCTTATTTTTGTTTGTTCCTCATAAAAATTGTGGTTTTCTGGCAAATCATTTAGGAATTAAGTCACTAAATAATGACACACTAATTTCAGACTTCATAACCTTCAGAAAAATGCATGCTAAAGTAAGACCTGTTCTATCAACTATCCCAGTTTATACAAGAGCAATTTTTAGTACTGTTTATATGTTCTCCCAATGTATTTGGCCTTGTCCAGATTTATTGCATTAACAGGTTGAGAGGTACATGCAAATAAATTGCTTTATAGAATTAGGCATAGCCAAACCTCTCAACTGTCCCTGATTTTGGCTCAAAATGTTGCTCTTCCCCTAATGATCCCTCCGCAAAATAGCAATTTTGGAAGAACACATGGAGGGTTTATAATTAAGAAATAACTGTAATAATCAGATTACTTTTATTTCAGAAATGCATGTAGATTATTTTATTTTGTCAGCTGCTCAAGTTAGCAGTACTAATATTAAAGTGTCCCTTCTTTGACAGGTTCCCAGCTGTATTGTGTTGCTATTTTATATTTTTACATCACATTTTTGGTCTATTTTTCATACAATTGTGCTTTTTTTGGCAAATTAGTGACAAATAATTAAAGACTGAAGTTAGAAAATAATGACAGACATTTGAGTTTCAGATTTCATATCATTCAGAAAATTCATACTAATGCAAGACCTCTATTAGCTTTCTAAGTTTATAAGAGCAATATTTTAAAAATTGTCCTTATTTTTGAGCCATTGTCCCATTTCTTTGTATGGCTTTGTCCAGATTTCTTGCTCTGAGGTTGAGAGGTATGACAAATGTGTCAGGGCCATCACAAGTCAGCCAGAGACATTTCAAACTGTGACATACTTGTTGCACCCCACTCCTCCATGTAGTGACTCTGGATGTGTCGAAGCAAGGCAAGGAATAGTTACGCAGTGTAAATGTGCAGAGAATCTCACCCATCCAAGGTAGACACAAGTACTAGAGTGGCTTTTCATCTGTCCTTGATTTTTACAGAATGGTCTGGTTTCTGTCATATTTTTTGTACTGTTGATTTATGCTTATTACTCAAAGTGCCTGTTGCTCTGTGTTTAAGTAGCAATACTTTAATGACCATCAGGTAAGCTTGTCTGAGATCGTAAGATGCAAGTAAGCTTTAATAAGCATACTGTTAAAGAATTGCCAACATTGAAAGCCTTTCTGTTGCTGCCATGCAGAGAATACTTGACTAGATAATGTATAAGCCTTGGGTATTAAAGGACAGGATTCCATTATTTTAAAAAGCTCATTACACTTGTTGGAGACTTCCAGTCATCTCTACAGACTTTACCCATAAACTAAACAGAATGCCAATCATGTGTGGTCCATAACCTGTACAGTAATCCTTTAAGCAATGTATCTTGAGCTTGTTTCTTGTTTGCTCATTTTTTACTTTGATCATGTTTTCCCCATGAAACAAGTAGATAGTTGTCAGGCAGCAGGTCTTTTCTGGATAAGAAACATTTTTACAAGTGGGGGCATCACAGAGATTTCTACTTTCAGCATGTTACTTGGTACTTTAATAAACCTGAATATAAATTATAATTAGAACTGCAGTGCAAGGAGAAGTGGTTTGAGTTGAGTGCTTCTGGTTTTTCTTATACTTGATTTTGACTGGCATTCCAGTAATGTATTTAAAAAGTAATTTATTTTTTCATGCCTCACAACCTTTTGTTTCCATCTAGATATTAAGTAAGCTATTATGCAGCCAATGCATTGAAATATTTTTATTCTTCTACACTTATTTTTGTCTTGATTGGACTCTTATAATGATGGTTTGCCACCCAGGGCAGCGTATTTAATTAAAGTTATTTTTTGTGGTTTTAGCTCCTCCCCTTTCTAGTTGACCACACCCTTCCCCTTGACCCCACCCATTCAGCTGTCTCCTGCAGCCCCCCTTTGATTTGAAGTCACCAGCTGCCACTGCCACTAGGATACCCTCAAGCCCAACAAAAACAGAGTAAGTCCAGGTGGTGTTGGAGAGTAGCTGATGAACCCAGTCTGGACATTGGATACTGGGGGCCAGACCAGTAAACATGAGGTCTGAGGGGACCAAAAAAAAATTAAATTAGTGAGTTATGATTAGCACTGTTGTCATAAGAAGACTATTTTTATCACACAGCTTACAACTTTGTATAAAAAGATGGAGGAAAATATAAGCACTGAAGTGCTCCTGCAAAGGTGAAACCTGATTTGCTCTATTTTCCACTTAACTCTGACAACATTTGCTGAATTTCATATCATTAAAAATATCCTTGCTCTCAAGATATGTAGTATTGTCTTTGTGAAGCATCATATGTTTGTGACATGTACCACACTTCCAAATTCTCCTCTCCATGCACCAGTGTTTTGTTTTTTATGTGTGTGTGTGTGTATGTGTGTGTGTGTGTGTGTGTGTGTGTGTGTGTGTGTGTGTGTGTGTGTGTGTGTGTGTGTGTGTAGAGAGAGTGAGAGAGAGAGTGAAAGAACTGGCTATAACCAAACTGGTTTTGATCAATCCATAGAGTGTTGGCTGTCAATCACAGTTCACTGACTGTAAAGGAAACTTGGGAATTTGAATGGATTGTGATTCCATGAGTTCAAGCAGATATTCTGAGCATGAGTGAAAATGGTTTAATAGGACTGCAGATACATATATGTGTATATGTATATATATATACATACATACACACACAGGCACACACATATTCTGTGCATGTATGACTTTTATTATATAATATATATATATATATATATATATATATATATATATATATATATATATAAATATAAATAATCTACTTCATGTAAATCTTTGGCTACTTTCAGCTGAGCAGCAGATAGTCACAGTGCCTGTCCTCATCCATCCCATATGCAGAACTTTCCTTATCATCTTTGGACTAATTCCAACCCATGTTTGGGGTCACTGATGACATCAAGGGACCTGGTGCAGTTTTGTACTTCTGCCAAAGAGTGTTTCCATGTTGCACGTAACCCCCCACCCAGCATGAATGCGCTGCCATGGGGATGGAATGCAATCGCATCATGAAGTGGCATATTATCCATGCCTCCATATGCATATCAGCCAAAACCCTGTCCACTCTGTGAAGACAGTACTCCCCACACATCCCCAGCCTTCACCAATGATCAGTAGTGGACATATGGCCAAGCGAATGCCCTTTTCTCCAGGAAGATCACTCTAGTCTTCCCTGTCTGCACCAAGATGACAAACACATGTCGCCTAAGAAATACTCAAGGCTCCATTCCTGTACGCCATTGGTCTGGGACATACTTGTGCAAATATTCTTTGTTTTGCTTCTACTGCAGACAGTCTGCAGCTGTAAATAAATGTGAATGTCAACTAGATGCTGCACCTCTTTTAGGGTTCTGTGATAAATTATACTACATCATGATTCATTTTTGTGACTTTATTGTAAATGATTGTTAATGTCAGCTGAAGTTTGCATCGATGCTTTGTCTTAATATAACTGTTATCCCTGCCACCTGACTCAGGTGATGGCTGAAAATGGTCTCTAAATGGTCATTTAACAAAATTAATTAATACATACATAAATACGTAAGTAGATGTATATAGTTTTATCACAAGCTTAAAACTGTGTGTGTATGTAGAGTACTGAAATGCTGTTATAGTCCTCTTCACTTAGCAATCCCAAACACATGCATCAACATTATTTTGTTGATTTTTTTAAGTTTACTGCACCTTGACACACTTTCTCTTGATGGGTGCTGTCGTAGAATAAGCATTTGGACACAGCCTGGAATTATGCATATCCATTAAGATAAAATGAATACTCATTAAAAAGTCCTATCTATTTCAAAACAGTTCATTTGATTACATACACCTTGATAAGATTCTATATATGTATAGTACATAGCTTCTTTTCAAACTAGCAATTACAAGCTTTTTGTTGTTCTAATAGGTATGTCTGCTGCTTATATGATTGATTCAAGAGCTAAATACTTCAAATAAATACAACATTTAATTAATAAAATAAATACAGAATTATTATATCTTAACTAGTCTACAACCTGAGACTTTTTGTAAATGAAGTTGAATAGGTCTATATAGTGGACCTGAGAATCTCCATCCACCTTCATACACGATTATTAATGACTCTGGGGATTCAAGGGTAACATCTACAGCTTAAAATACACTGTTTTTATAAAAAAGTGGGAAATTAAAACAGCTTACAGCAACAATAAAATATACCTCTTAAATCTACAATAAAAATTTAAAGAAGGCTTAAAACATACATTTCATCTACTAGGATACTTAAATTCAAAAATACACTTTCTCAGTAACAGTAATGGAAAAGAACAGTCAGAGCTTTAATACCACCACAGCCGGATCAGACTGTAAGTTAACATACGGGACTCTTGTTAATTATCACAGCTGTCTAAAGCTCTACAACTTGGAATGCAGGTGGTTGTGATGATTAGAGATATTTGTAAAGGGTAGCTATGGGACAATTTTACTTTCACAACTTCTCTGCATCCTGCAGAATTATATTTGCAGTGAGATACTGACTCCTTTTACAAATGTGATAATAATATGTTAATGTTGTAGAACTAGAAATAATGACTGACAGTATAAGGCAACTCAAAAGAGGTATTCTTGAACCCATCATTTTATAACTAAACATGACAAAGCAGTGCCAACCCCCATTATTTCATATTTATTCTAGCAAGGCATTACCGCAGTCTGATCGCCACAATGGCAGCAGCACCACCAAGCATGCCCATTACACAAGCTGGGCAAAGTAAATTCTGGATATATTGTGCTTTCCATGCTCTGCTAAGATGACTGTAATGTGTATGTCAGGAAGTGAAACATAAATATGTATTCTGAAGCCCTCCCTGGGATAAAATAGCAACTATCCTGACAAATGATTGCTGCAAAACATCATTTAATTTACACACAGTGGCATTGGCACTAAACAGCATGCTTTCATATTGATGCAGATTTCAGTTTGTTAATTCTAATGCTGTTTTAAATGTGCACTGTACTTGCTTTTATGAGAATGAAGAAACTGCATCATGAGTAGATATTCACCTGCTAAAAACAGATGTGAAATAGGCTTTGTACTCTTGACAGCTGTAAAACAAACTTAGCAGCTTTTCCTCAGTTTCATTATCAGAAGCAGAAGTCATGGACATTTAGATCAGAGAAAGCACTTGTCACAGAACACTCTTTGTGTGTTACAACAGATAATAGACATTACAGATGGACTTGTTTAAGTCTTCAAAATACCATACCACTTTAGGTTTCTTTAGATGTTTCAGGTAACTAAGATCCACTGTCATACAATGTTAAGCGTAATGGCTTTAGCATTTCTCTTGCTCTCTTTTGGGCAGTTAAATATTAAAAAGGAATGCAATCCAACTCCTGAAGGAGGTGAGCTTAAAAGGGACCAAATCCAGCTGTTTCTAGCTCGCTGTACTGAAATACTACGTTAAGAAAATTAACATGTTTTTCCATTCTGAGGATGGGTTTATTATTTAATTTCAAAAGGTTTTGCTGTGATATTTCTTAAATATACAATTACAGCAGGTCATATCACGTACTGAAATGTCATTTTCTCTTTCAATCTGATACAAAAGCTTCCATGTGTACAACTAATAAACAAAGTGCATCTTAAGGATACTAAACCATTTTTTGCTGTTCACAAGTCACCTTGTGCCTTCCTTCCTGCACCCAATGGACCATTCCATTCCTACTTTGCCAAGAAAGCCACGTTTATTCATTTGTTACATAAGGTGATAGCACTACAGCCCCATTGATAATCTGGCTAGGTGAGAGTCCCATCAGCCCATTCATAGCTTTAGAAATGAGTCAGCTTTTAAAGAGTGGACCAGTCTGCAGACAGTGTAGAACTCCTTCTCTGTCTAATTCCCTGCCGTTTGTCCATTACTGCTCTCCGTGGGCACATTAGTGTAAACACACACATGCCAGCACTCTCCCAGTGAGGCAAACCCTTCTGCAGTGAAGAGCTAGTATAACTCATATGCAGCTTTGGCCGTACACCCCTCCTCCTGCAGGTGACGCTGAAACAGTGAACCTGGCCACCTCCATCCTCCACAGGATAGGCAAGATGTCTTCAGCACTCACCCCCAACCCCCCCACCCCCCCGCCAGCTTCTGGTTTGCCCATCCCAGTAATTGAACCATAAGTCTAAACTGTTAAGATTTTCACAGAACATTCAGATTGTTGCCTTAAATATTTGGTCTGTTTCTCATAACATTTGTGTTTTGCTAGCAAATCATTAAAGATTGAAGTCACTAAATAATTACAGACATTTGCGTTTCAGACCTCATACCTTTCAGAAAATGCACACTAATGTAAAACCTGTTATTCTAGCAACTTTTAAATTTATAAAAGCAATATTTAAAATCTGCCCCTATTTTGAGCCTTTGCTGTCCCTCACCCATTACTTTTGTCTTTGTCCAGAATTCTTGCACTAAGAGGTGGAGAGTCATGAATAAAAGACATTACATCTTGGTCATATGCAGGGCTTTATCCCTTTACACCATAGAATCAATGCCCAACCATTTCTGTTGTCAGTGAATTAAACAGTTTTCATCTGACATAGATCCATATAAATATATATATATATATATATATATATATATATATATATATATATATATATATATATATATATATGGATCCCTATCAGGAGCTCGAGTTTTCAGAAACTCGAAATTCATATTGTTGAGACAGTATGATCGAGTTTCAGAAAACTTGAAGCTTTTGAATGGAGATTGCAGTACAGTGTGGATCGGTGAGTTGGTATATATGATATGTAGGGAGTGTGGGGGTTGAATGGTTGCCTTGTCCCCTGCAAAAACATAGAAAAAAGTAGATTTTTGTTGTTTTTTTTTTTTTTTGAAGTTCAAGTATTCGGAAACTTTATCATATCATCTCGACAATATGAATTTAGAGTTTCTGAAAACTTGAGCTTCTGGCATAGACCTATCTCTCTACATATATATATATATATATATGTATATATATATATATATATATATATATATATATATATATATATATATATATATATATATATATATATATATATATATATATATATATATATATGTACACACATATATATATTCATTTCCATATCGATTTGCTTTGATGTCTGCTAATATGCATTCCTGTTGATGTTTACTGGGCCTGTTAAAGCACTTGTTTGTATGATTTCATGCACGGCACTTGTGCAACTTCATAATGTTCACAAGCCAATATTAAAATATTAAAGATCCCTGCTTTTTAAGTGTCACCTCTTAGTACCATGCTGCAAGTAAGGAAGGGAAAATTCCTGTTTTATATACCTGGAACATCCTTACTTATGATTAGTAAAATCTGAAGTTCTAGGACTCACATACATACAAGTCAGTAGTTTAAAAGAACTTTTGAGCCTAACTTTTGAATTTGCCTATAAAATATAGACAAATAAATTTTGTATTTTGTAAGGAAGAGCAGATTTCAATGCCTGAGATCCAGTATCTACAAGACTATAACTGACAACTAAATGTATCCCAGATCTAGAAAAAACTACTGCAGCTATTCATATGACAACTGCAAAGGTAAAGGGATAGTGTATAGTACTGTAGCTGTGAAGTATTTTTGATTGTTAGATGGTTTGCATGCTATAAACTAATAGTACAGATCTTTTTAACGGAAGAGAAAAAGAGTATCAAGTTAAAGGTCATATGCAAGCGCTCATTAGAAGTAGACCATAAGATGGAGTTTGTGTTTCAGGTTTTGCAATTAGCCCAGAGTAAGGTACTCACAAGGTAATTATGCAAATAAACTGCTTAAACGTGAAACACAATGGCAATTTATTTTAGATGTCTTGCGAAGCTCTGATTTAAATGATCGATTTTCTATTAAACCATTATTGAAGGCCAGAAGTATAAATACAATGGGATTCATATAATTTAATTCAAGCCACCTGCAGTAAAACCACTATCATAAAATAAATAACACAAAAGCCACTTTTATTTTTTTTAAGTACAAAAATGCTTTTTTTTTTCTTCAAAGAAGCATGCTCATCTACACTCCATATACTGGGAAAGTGCATCCATAGCTTCTTACCTCATACCTCTCAACTGCCAGAAATTTGTAGAACATCCAAGTTTTCTCTTCGCATTTTTGTTCTCTTACTCATAAAAGTTGTGGTTCGTCTGTAAATCATTGTGGAATGAAGTCACTAAATAATGCCAACATGTGAGTTTCAGACTTCATATCCTTCAGAAAATGAAAATGTATGATAATACAATACCTGTTATCATATCAACTTTCTAAGTTTATAAGAAAAATATTTAAAATCTGATCCTGATGTTGGGCCTTTCTTCCTCCATAATTTTTGGCTTTGTCAAGAATTTTTGGTATAAAGATTGAGAAGTATGATTTAGGTAAATATTCTAACTTCACAGTCACAGAAATGTGTGGAAATGGCAAGCACCTTGGAAAACAAAAGAAACATTCCAGCAGCACATTTGCATCAGTCTGAAAACAGATTTTGCAATGTTCTAATTCATGTAATTACACATCTGGTAAGCTATGTTTCAGTGTTCTTCTTTCAAGCAATCAGATTCTAGATGTCAGGCATACTACATAATACACTGTACATGCACAACTCTTGTTTACATATCAAGTCTTTTATTAAAAGGAAATATTTTTCTGTCTGTTTATTAACATGATTTTGATACTTACTTTTTGATGTTTTGTAATTTTGCATTTAAATACTCAAAAGTATGTTATTTTTCCCAAAAGGCAGAAGGTACAGTTATACAGCCAAGATGTTTTTGGTTTATTTTGTTGATGGCAAATAATTAAATTAACAGATGTTTCAGTCAAAGCATAAGGGTATAGTGGTGGTAAAACACCCAATATTGTATCTTTGTGAATTATGCAGTAATTCTATAACAAGGTTTTTCAATTTTTTTTTTTTTTTTTGCTACAACTACTTCTGATCACAGCTCATCATGCCACAAATTTAATCTATGCAATGACACAGAGGTTTGTCATGTGTTTGTGATTTCAGTGTCTCATGTTAAGGAACAGGCTTGGCATAACAGAGGCTTCAGCTATGTCTCCTTAAAGCAGAGTTTGCTCAGTGCAGTGCAACTTCCCAGCAACGGTTACACATGCAGAATGAACATTAGACTCATCATATAATAGCTGTGTCAGAATGGCAAGATAATATGCATAAACTGTTGCATTACTCACTGCATGCCATGCCTGGACTTAGGAGAGGTCACAATGAGAGAAACAGGTTACAATAGAAAGCATTATAAACAGAAGAAAGAATATAAAGAAAAGGGTGAAGTGGGTTTGCAGACCATTTAATTTATTCTGTAAAGAAAGGGCAAATAAATAAAAGCAATCCACTGTCTTGATCTTATCATCCATTCAAGCGTTGGTTTAGTTATTTTAAACCATTCATTTATCAATAATGTTTTTGTGGTTCTTTATTAAATATTTATAATATGTGTTCAATGGTAAAAGTAAAAATAATAATAATATGGAAATTGTTTGAGTCAAGACTGTAAGGGTTAGCATAATGGTTAATGTGTTTACCTCACAGACACAAGATACAAGGTTTGATTTCCACCTTTAAAGGGAAACTGGCTAAGCTTAAAATACCCCACAAGAGCAATTGGCCTAGTACTTACCTATGAACCTAGCATAACCATGGACTTCCATGTTTTGTGATAGCATGTTATCTGTCTATGCATAGCCTCACAAAATGACCATTCACATGTAAATCTGATGTAGGGGTGTCATGTATTCCTCTATGTTAGGTATATATTGAAATATTAAACGTATAAGTGTCAGAATAGATTTTTCTCAAGCAGAATTATTTTAGATATTACAACTGTCAAAATGGATTTCTATATTTCAGAATTATTCCTGATCCCGAATAAGCTAGACCAGAAAACATGTTGGTATTCTATGAGGCATGGGTATATCAATGCATGTTGCAAGTTTAGATGGAAGTCATAATTCTGCTATGCTATAAAACAAATTAATATTATGGAACATTGCTTGCCCAAGAAAAGCAGCTTGAATCATAAATATCATGTCTTTGTAGCTTGTCCTTGTTTCATTACAAATTTTGTAATGAATGCATCATTATTAGTGTAAGGAAAACTACTGCAAACATGAAATCATGGGAAAACAGCACAGTGTATTAGAATATGCCGAAATGGAATAGTCTAGTGGTTTCTGAATGATTGTATTATTCTGCTGTCAGTTTAGAAATATGAATTATGATTGCAAATAATATTCCAGAATACTGCAGATGTGAGCTGACCGGTGTCTTGTTTAATGTACAAAAGTGTCTGTCTGTCTCTCTGTCATATTAGAAATTAAATGAGTTAGATTCACATTATGTATAATTGCAACTCACTGCCATAAGGGCCTCAGGGCCAATAGCCTAGTAACTTCCTATGATCCTATAAGCGCAATCTGGATAACTGGATGGGAAATAGAAAACACATCCCTGAGATTCTACCCATGTCCCTCCTGGACAGGGGCATCGGGTGCTGATTTGTCTAAGCATGGGCTAAACTCTTGGCTAGGCTTATAAGGGCCTCAGGGCCATTAGCCTAGTAACTTCCTATGATCCTATGATCCTATACTGCTCTGAACAATTAATGTCTGACTTTAACGTACTTTGTCTCGGTGGCTCTACTGATGAAGGACAGAAGTTTGGAACTCATTAACACTCTAAACTTCACTGAGGCAACATCACAAAATTAATAGCTGTACCTAACTAAGACCACCACCCCCCTCAGATTACCTTAACTAATCCTTGGTATGCTCAAGATTTTAAGTATATTTCACTATTAATGTATTTACTTAATTATTGCTTCTCATTCCTTCCTACGGGAACACTGGGCACCAGGCTTTCCCATAGCCATGGTCCAATATTCATAGCTTGTCCATATTTTCAAGGGATCCCTCTTTTATGCAAGTCCTTCATATGCATGCTTTGTGATGTCTTCCTGGGGCTTCTTTTGCCAAACCTGCCATTTTCCAGTCTCCCTTTACTGCTATCTTAACAAGTTTTTCTTTATACATTCTGGCAATGGTGCTTGTTTCCTAAACAAGTTACAAAACCAAAAAAAAAAAAAAAAAAAAATCAAACAGTATATATAAAACTATTAAATCCAAAGCAGCAACAACAGGAAATTATGTAATACACTTAGTAACGATAATTCTCAGATTAATTATAAGAAACTAGTTGCCATAATGGTTAAGGTCTTTGCCTCACATGCACAAGGTACAAGGTTGTATCATGACCTCTGGACAATGCCTGCTCCCACCTTTGAAAAACATGCTAAGTGTTTCCATCTCAAACTCATCAAAGAATGGAACTGTGGGCAGCAGCACAGACTCTACATGGTTCCCTATAAGGGGAAGAGTTGTACAGTCAAACTGCTTTGGGCATCTACTGTTTTGCAGTATCCTCAAGGTAGGAGAACATGGATCAGACTGTCTGCCATGGCAGGGTTAGCCACTTGATGGTGTAAAATATGACTCTAGGTGATTTGGTCATGTTGACTAATTTTGCCAAATGGGTATGGATGATAATTGGGTTGAGAATCTGACCTATGCAAGGGACCCATGCTAATGGTGGGAGGGGTATATGTGCCTAGAGTGAGACATCAGAAATAAAGAAGGTGAGGAGAGGCAGTTCTAGACTTTGATCTGGCAAATGGCTTGACAGTAGCCAACATGCAACTACAGCCATCCCACAACATAAACCACTGCCACAATTAGCATTGGTCAGCAGTGGTCAACAGACACCAGGCTGAAGACCTGAAAGTTGACTGGTGAGCTGAAGAAGAGTGGCAGTGTGTGAGAACTACAGAACTGATACGTGGCCGAGGCAGGTATGGAAAGGAAGCTAAGGGCATTGGAGACACATCAGAGGTACTCTACCTTCATCTGTAAAGTGATTCAGTAGGTAGCACAATTAAGTTGCAAACATAGTCAGACACCAACCTGCTCACCAGTCCACAGGACATCAAAGGCAGATGGAAGGAGTATTTCCAGCAGCTTCTGAATGAAGAAAACCTCACAGAAGCTGCTGTACTGTCCCAGAAACAGCCTACAATGAGAGGAGAAAAGAGGACCCCACCCTAAAAGAAGTAAGAATAGCAAATTGAAGTCATGGAAAGCAGCAGGATTAGGTGAGGTCACAGCAGATATGATAAAAATGCTAGATGAGATAGGAGAGAAATGGCTCCTGAGGGTACTCTGTGGAGAGAAAGGCTTATCCCAGATGACTGGACAATAAGCATACTTATGAAAGTTCTTGAGAGGGTGACTGATAAACGGATGCACAGAGTAGTAGAATGTAAAATGAGAGATGAGCAGTTCGAATTCAGATCAGGATGCAGCACAATTGACCCAATGTTTGCAGTGAGACAGGTAGTTGAGAAAAAGCTAGACAAGAGGAAAGAGTCCAACTGAGAAAGCATATGACAAGGTCCCAAGAAAGCTGGTTGGACAGTACTGCAGTGGTTCAAAGTCCCAGAAACATTGGTAGAATTAGTGCATCTTATGTACAAGGACCCAATGACTCGAGTGTAAACAGTGTTCGGCCTCACAGCGGGGTTCCCAGTGGGAGTGAGTGTGTACCAGGGCTTAGCTCTGAGCCCGCTACTGTTCATACTGGTGATGGACTACATTAGCAAACAGGTTGGGGGGACAGATCAACAAAGTTGCTGTGTGTAGATGATGTGGCAGTACAGGCAGACCCTGAGCTAGAACTTCAGCAAAGGATAGGAGAATGGAATGCAAAACTGAAGGCACATGGGATGAAACTAAGCACAGATAAGACAGATAAGATAGTGGGGAAATCAGAAGAAGCTGAGAATTGAGATAGAAGGGAAGATAGTGGAACAGGTTAATGGCTTCTAGTATCTTGCCAGGATTGTTGAGGAGAAGAGAAGTCTGAATGAAGAGGTCAAAACTAGAATCAAAGGGTGTAGTGAATGACAAAAGAATGCCAAAGAAGCTGAAAAGTAAGGTGTACAAGACAGCAGTGTGACCAGTACTACTGTATGGTACAGAAACCTGGGCAGTAAAGACAAAGCAGATAAGGAAGCCAGGGGTGATAGAAATGAAGTGCCTGAGATGGGTGGGTAGGATGCACACTATGGGACAAACAAAGAAATTAAGACATAAGAGCAGAACAGATTACGGTGGTTTGGACATATTTGCAGAAAAGAAGACAATCTGGTGAAGAGGATTTAGGACAGACAGGACGAAGGTAAGAGGAAATGAAAATGTCCAGCAAAGAGGTGGATGGGCTGTATGAGACGATCTGCGACACACAGGCATGAGTATCAAAGAAGGCAGGAGTGTGGCACTGAATCGAGAGAGAGATGGTGACAGTTAACATGATACCCTGACCCCATGTAGAAAATGGGAAAAAGGGGGCTGATGATGATGATGATGGTGATGATGATGATGATGAATTCTCTCTAAGCAAAGTAAACAAGATAATGATAATAGTTAAACTATGACATTAAAAAACTGTTGGAATAAATAGCGATCAGTGTTACCTTGCTTCTTGGTTATTAAATTTTAAAGATGAAAAATATATGACCAATACTGAAACAAACAAAAATGGGTTCATAAACCCACCCAAATCTACAGCAAGATCTACCAGTGACCAAACAGATTTAAAAAGAGCAAAATAATGTCCTCCATGCCCACATAACTCTAATGCATATTTACACTTGGAGGCTGTCACTAAAATCCAAGGATCTTCAGCAATAATTATTCTGATAATATCAAAGTCTCATGATATGATAGAAAAACAACTTCTCCTTTCCCCGTAAGTTGCAGGTTCCATGTTGTTCCATTCATCCTGAATTGAAATGACACAAACGCTGCAAAATACAGTCACAAAACTCTAAAAGTCTCTGGAGATGGGAAGCACTCTTCTCTGTGGATCTAGAAAGTCCCTTGATTTGAAGCTGCTTCTCTTCAAAGAACCACATCCAGCATATCATTGAAGCCTTCCAAATACCAGCATGGTCAGTATACAGAGCAGAAATCACAAAACCACCAATACACAATCCAACAGCCCAGTCACTATCAACGTACAGTTGAAAACAACTCTGAAAGGTAAATTCTGGTGAATGTTAGCCCATTCCATGGTTTGGTAGCCATCCACCACCATTTCTGGGAGTGGAACTATGTAGTCACCTTAGAGGTACAGTCCGACTCTTTCCTGACTTTCTAAGGCAGACCATATTGGGAAAGACTGAAAAGTAGAAGAGGTTTTGATGAGTATGGTTTTAGCATCTAAGTTTGTGTTCCAATCTCGATATATAGTTTCACAGACAACAGAAGCACAACACAAAGTTATAAAACATAAGCACAGATAACAGATACCTATATCTTCCATTTGTTTCAGTCAATATGAAGCACTGTTGTATATCCAGTAACATTGTTTCGGTGTTTGTATATCTCACAATTATGCCTACAATAGATTTGCTACTCATTTGATCATCTGTCATTTCTGTTAAGATTCTGGCTGAGTAATGTGCAATACTATCCACAAAATCAAGGTCTTCACTTGCCTGAATATTCTTTTAAAGCAAACAGTTGTGCCAACTACTGCTTTTCTTATGATAAAACAGTGATGTAATGAGAAGAGAGAGGAAAATATGACAGCATACAGCCTTGTCTAACACAAAGGCCAATGTAAATATATTTGCCAGGGATTTAGTCCTCAGTGGAGAATTTTATATACTGAATAGAAGTTGTTTATCAATTTATCAAGAATGTATTATATCTTATTACCTACCAAAGTGACTCACTGCATATTGTCAAAAGCTTTTTCATAGTTAATTATGTTAATTTGGTGTTAACACCTCCCTTAAAACTTCCATCATAAATTGTCAAGTGGACATTCATGTTTTTTATTTTCAGTTTCTCCCATTTTCTCTTACAAGGCTGCAAAGCTTAGCAATTATGCATTCAGTGCCCTTTAGCACTGAATACATAATGGCCAAATGTAGAAAATACCATCTAATGTGTATAAAGTATATAAAGACTGCTGCAAGAGTTAGACTGGTCAGAGTCAACATCTTAAGTATCTTTGAAACTAGTTTAACTACCTCAGAAGTCAAGCTTATAAAGGTTGTCAGGATGCTGGAAATATCGACTGATGTCTAGGTTGCAAGACCATGCAAAAGAATATTCCAGCAGCTGGAGGTAGAGAAAGTAGGTAGTTACTTTGCTAGAGGTTACATCAACATGGATGCCAGTAGAACACCTTAACATTTATGAGAAATGCTTAGCTGAGTGGAGTTTGATTTTTTTATTTTTTTAAAGAGAATATGAATTAGGTTAAAGTAGTTACCTTCAAAGCTAGAGGCCTAGGTCTAAATCTATCCACTGTCACAGATCAACATCAAGTAACATACACTTATCACATGAAAAAGTCGCAAGAATGTTAGGATGAGTGCTTAACTATATATTTTTATGATGCAGGAGACAGACTTCTATTCATTTCCTAGAAGCACACTGACTGAACTTCCCGCACTTCATATGCAATTATGGAATCATAATGCACTTTACATCTGACTTAGAAAAAAAGTCTTATTTTGTCAAGGCAGGTTACATTTACTTAGGGATTTACACATTGGTTACTGTACTGTTTATAACAATTTGTTAAATCATTAATTTATAAGATGTTAAACTAGTTGAAGGAGATCTGCTTAAGCAAAGATAACACACCAAACTCCCTAAGTTACCAAACTGTCAATCTCTGTACAACATGTCACAAAAGCAAAGTACAGCTCAGATATCCAGCTATAGTGAATGAAACTTAATACATCACTAATATCCCGTACTGGAAAAATAAAAAGGGTTGAGTTGGACAACATGGGTGGACCTAATCTTTTAGAGATCTGGGGTTGAGAACATGTATGGTTAATTATAAGAGTATACATTTTTACTCCATTTTCAGTTTTAGATATAGCCCACTGAATCTTGGCAGAGCAGGACAACTAATTGCAATAAAATGAGTACATGAGAGTATTCTGGCCACATAATTTTGTAGAAGCTGCTGTAACTGAGTATCCATCCAAAAAGCAGAAGTAAAGGTCACTGCAGTAACCACTGCGAGCTGTGACTGCATAAATGACTACAACTAAGTTCTAAGCTGGCATCAGTGATTTGAGCCAGATGATATTGTATAGATGATTAGAAAAAGGTTTAATAGTGGTTGGCATTAGTCATTGAGGGACATATTGGCATTAAGGAACATACACTTTTGGCATAGTGGGAGGGAATCTATATGGCCCTTAAGTATGCAACAATGCCAAGAAGGTTTAGAATTTTTGCATGGAGGTGTTTGTAATTGTAGTTTTAGATCCTAACCAGTCTTCAAAGAATTTTTCCTCAGATAGATAGCAAATGCTGGAAATGTAACAGGAAAAAGAGAGGTACTTGGAACTGTAACGAGTTGGCAGATTTCATAAAAAAAATCCTACAGAGTAATTTGCCAGAAATATTGGGGGATCATATTATTGTAACTAATGAAATGATTCTCTTGACCTGGGATGTAGAATCTGAATTGTCTAGACATTGACATTTTTACTAAATTTAGTGCTAGTAGATACCACAACTTGAAAATGGAAATCAAAATCTAAAACTACCATAACTAAAAAGGGAAGGAGCAAATTGCATAGAGATAAATGGAATGGGTGGGAACAATATACGCAGAATAATGTAATGGAGGAGAAATAAAGTGTAAAGAAGTCAGGAAATGAGCAATTTATGTATTGTTAGGCTGAATGTAAATTGTTAAAAAGCAAACATACATACTGCATGAAAATAATAACGGAAATGTTGCAGTTTGTTTTATTTTTTGTTGTTATTACTGTATGTGTAGCCTAGTTTGTCACTCTTTAAAAAGCGTCATAGTTTCAAAGATATTTAAAAAAAAAGGAACATGCGCTTATCACAAACTTCTCATGTATATAAGAATCCTCAAAACTATGGAGCTTATATCACAATTCCCCAACAAACACCTCCTAACTGACAGCATGAGCACACATATGCTCATGAGTCATACTCAGGTTTGTGTAGTTCATGAGCAAATGCACCAGAAAGAAAAACAAAAGAAATGTACATGGGTGCAAGCCATCATGTATTCCCTCATAGGGATTTGCCCCAACACTCTCTTTACTTTATTATTCTCATTCTGATGTTGCTGCATCCATGAGAAACAGCTGTCAGCAATACAGACAGAACAACTTCTCTTACTCTTTTTCTGGTAATCTATAAACTCAGAGAGTATAAATACACAATAAAATCTGATTACCAGCACATTACTCCTAGATGAAGTGAGCAACAAACATACATAGTTAGTTCCACAAACTGTAAAGCTTGGATAACTGTGATATGAGCCATTTCAAACTGAGCAACAGCATGTAGCTGACACTGCATTCAACATGTTATTACCCTGAATTTAAACTTAAAAAAACAAGGAACAAGACAGGGGAAAAAATAGCATGCATTGCAAATACCCAATTATTTGATGAAACTGATCTTTAAACAAATAGTCAGACAGAACATCCCCAGCCAGCACTGGGTCAATAGTAAACGGGTTGCTGAAAAGGTGTTCCTTTAGCCAAGAAGGTCACTTTTGAGGGATCCTTCATACCAAATGAAGACTCTAAGTGGGACAAGCAGAAAAAGAGAATCTAATACCAGCTCTTTGCATGAAAGGTGATGCTTTAGCCAAGAGAGTCACATTTGAAATCTCACTCCTAGCCATTGAAGGCCAAAAGGGATACAAGCAGAAAAACATACTAAAATAATGACTGTCTGCCAAAATGGCAATCCCTTTGCCAAGAAGTGTGCATCTAAGGATTCCCTCATATCATCAAAAGGTCTTAAGTAAGATAAGCAGAAAACCAGAATTGAAAAGGGACTCTCTGCCAAAAAATATGTTCCCTCAATGAAGAAGGTCACATTTGAGCTTTCTCTGTTAAAGCATACCTTGAATAAGATAAGCAGAAAATGACTGAAAACATCAACTTTCTAAAACTGTTCCACACAAAGGAATATATAAACAATCTCTCTCTCACTGTGGTCAGAGATTCCATTTTAGCTACCATCTCCTTCATTTATATATGCCCATTGTTACTTAGTGGATCTGGCACATACTACCACGGTTAATGTGCTGTGCTGAGACCTATAATTCCCACAGAAAATGTCCCTCCCTACCTGCTTGAATACATTTGGTCACTTCACTAGTGTTAACAACACTAAGCAGTGGTATTAGCACCAACAGGTACCGTATTTGCCTTTGGTGCAGGAGCAGGAAAACCATAAGTCTCTCATTTCCCCTACCCATTAGTATACAAACCCCCCACCATTAAAACTGGATCCAGCACTAGGCAAACTAGAGCCCAAACGCTGGCCGCTAGCTGGGGAAATGCCACAAACATTTTATTTTAATTTAAAAAAATACATTTCTTCTTTAAAGACACAATCTGTGTGCATCTGACACACACACTCTTAACTTTCCCTTCCCTTCCTTCCTTCTGCTGCTGTTTTACATGTGGAATTCAAATGTGGAGAACAACTCCATGAGAGACAGATAAGCAAGCGAGCCCATGCATTCCTTCAGTGTGTGTGTGTGTGTGTGTGTGTGTGTGTGTGTGTGTGTGTGTGTGTGTGTGTGTGTGTGTGTGTGTGTGTGTGTGTGTGTGTGTGTGTGTGTGCGTGCGTGCGTGTGTGCGTGTGTGTGTGTGTGTGTGTGTGTGTGTGTGTGTGTGTGTGTGTGTGCGTGTGTGTTCAGGCTCAAAACCTCTACCTTGGTTACAAGGGACAAGAGCCTAAATCCTCTACACCATCAGGAATGTGAGTTTTGCTGTGTTTTTCAAGGAACTTTAGCTTCAGTGCATTTTCAAGTAGCTCATAAATATATGTTTCCATCCAACAAAATGGAGTCTCAATACCTTTTCCTTCCGTAAGCAATTCTTTGGTTGTCTAAGTGTATACAGGGCACCTGAACATTAGGAAAAAAGTAAGTGAATGTAATTTAAAGAGCAGCCAAAGGTCTCAACTAGTCTGCTCTTTTTCTTTTGCTAGCAAAATGTCCCTGATTTGAGTTTCAGTGCATTTTCAAGGAATTGTGAATTTCAACGGATACGTTTTTAAGAGGGGTGAGAGGGCTACACTCCTGACTGTGTCCGCCTTTGGATGAGATACCTTGTAGCTATGAATCTGTTATCAGTTTGACAGCCATTTCCTATTGCTATATTACCAGCTTACCATTTTTTTAATGTGACATAGGCAATTTATTCTTGGGAAGACATGATCAACAAACCACGATGCTTTGCCAGAGATGGTCGGCACCTGTCACCCCTGGGATTCAGGTTACGACCCCTATAGTGGTTCAAAGGACAAAACCACCACCGTAACAGATACAAGCATGCAAATTCTGAATGTAATGCTACTCAATGAAAGTTAAAACCTCAAAATGCACTCTCTTGAAGCACTCCTAAAAATGGAGAACATTGATATCTGTGCAGTAACTGAGACCTGGTTCAAGGCACCAGAGAGCACCCCTGCAATACCAAGATCCAACTCTTACCACACTTTTCGGCCACAAAACCAAGACTGAAACACTAAAGGTGGAGGAGTGTCCATATTCACCAAGGATATTCACACCATCAGGCTAGTTGCCCAACACAATGCATCTGAAATTCTCCAGGTGCAACTAATACTAGGTATGACTGCAATCCTATTTGTAGCTTGCTACAGATCCCCCACCATGCCCCAAGATTCTCACTACACCTTTCTAAACATACTGGAAAATATTAAGATACAACCAAACACCCTAATACTGGGTGATTTCAACTACCCTGCCATTAAATGGGAAAAATACTCCGGTACCAACACCTTTTCCCAACGGTTCTTGGAATTCATAAATTCCAATGGCCTGGATCAACTAATCCATTGTCCCACCAGGGGCTCCAATATCCTAGACCTGGTCATTACCAACATGGGAGATAGATGCTCCACACCAGTAATCACCCCCTCATTGGTCAGGTCTGACCATAAGCAAATCACCCTTGACATCCACATTCCACCCCCACCCCCCAGTAAGAAAACCTCTATAAAAAACTTCTCCAAAGCCAACTTCATGCTACTGAAGTCAGAAGTGACAAACATCATGACACCCATGCAGACGGGATCTGAAAGTTCGACTACTGAATCCTACACCAAGGCACTGTATGAGCACATCCACTCGTGCATGAATTGTGCCATCCCAAATAGAACCAAGATGCTCTCATCCAAAAAAAGGAAGCCAATCTGGTGGTACCCTGCTATAAACAAACTATACAACAGAAGGAAGAAACTTTTGCAGAAAAGAGGAAAATCCCAGGATGACAAAAACTCCCTCACGAGCCTCAGTAAGAAGCTGAGATCCCTCATAAAATCCTCAAAAGTTAGTTACGAAAATAAAATTACCAAAGATTCCAAAGACAACCACAAGGCATTATATAGTTAAGTTAAGAATCTAAATGGCAATGCTCAGATCTGCTCTGAGCTACAACAGAATGGCATTAAATATACTGATCCCAAGGATATTGGCAATATTCTGGCAGATCGATTTAGTGCCAACTTCACCCCCCTCTCACCCCCTAAAGGGCCCATCTCAATACCAAAAGATTGCCAAATTCCAGTAATCACAGCCACACAGGTAGAAACCGCACTCTCCAAAGCTAAGAATACAGCATTCATGGGACCAGATGACGTCCCAGGCTGTGTACTACATGAACTACAAAATGAACTGGCACCTCACCTAAGTGTTATGTTTAATCATAGCCTCACCTCAGGCTTTGTGCCCACTGAGTGGTGCACAGCTACAGTTATCCCACTCCACAAGGGGCGATCCACCTTGGATCCCGGGAACTACCATCCCATCAGTCTGATGAGCCTGATCTGCAAGGGCATGGAATGCATTATCATGGAACTTATAAACAAAGACATTGGAAACCTTCAAACACTGGACCCCACCCAGTTTGGGTTTGTGAAGGGCCGAGCTTGTCTCCTGAACCTGATTGACTTCTTCAAATCAGTCTCCAGAGCTGTGGACGAGGGTAAGGTGGTCCACACAGCCTATCTGGACCTCGCCAAGGCTTTCGACAATATTCTCCACTCTGGAATCATAGATAAATTTACTAAGCTGGGCATAAATCCCTACATCATTCGATGGTTTGCCAACTGGCTTACTGACAGAACCCAGACTATAAAAGTAGCCAACTCCAAATTCAGCTCCAGATAAGTGACATATGGAGTACCTCAGGGTTCAGTCCTGGGACCACTCTTGTTTGGCATCTACTTCTCTGAAGTACAGGCCAACACTAAGGGACTCTGGCTAACAAAGTTCGCAGATGACTGCAAACTGGGACCCATTATTGAATCCCCAAATTATGTGGATATTCTACAAAAGGGCCTTACAGAAACAGATGCCTGGTGCCAGAGCCATGGGCTCAAGCTTAATGCCAAGAAATGTATAGTTATCCCCTTTGGAAAAAAACATGTACCCATGAATTACCACATAGGTGGCAGTACACTAAACATCGAAAGTGTGATGAGAGACTTCGAGACACAGGTGGACAGTGGTCTCACCTTCGATAAACACATCACCACAACAGTCAGGAAATCATTATATGTGGCACACTTCATAACTAAGGGTTTTTCATACAGAAAAAAAGAGGTCATTGTCCCACTGTACTCATCCGTCATTAAACCCATTATAGAGTATAACGCCCCATTTGGTATGTACCTCACAAGACATCTGCAACAGCTGGAAAGGCCACAGAAATACCTCACTAAAAGAATCACAGGCCTAAAGCAGATGCCATATGCTGACCATCTAAAAAACTCCAGCTATACTCTGTGGCATATCATCTACTCAGAGGCGATCTCTGCTTAACATACAAGGTCATGTCAAACCCAGAGCTGTTGGACATGCTCCACTTAAAGAAATCCCAATCCCTCAGAGCCACACATTACAGGGATCTAAACCTTGTCATCACAATGAAGAAAACATGCTGGAGAAATAGATTCCTGACCCAAAGACTCCCCATACTGTGGAATAGACTGCCCATACATGTCAAGCAGAGAGCCTCCTTGGCCCTCTTCAAAAGGAACCTTGATGATTGGAAGGGAAAAAGGAAATTCACCCCAGGGATCATGTCAGTCACCCTGCTAGACAGGGGTCCAGAGAAGTAAATATTGTGGGAAGAAATATACAGGGAATTGTTATGGCTAGGCTTGTATAGGCCCTAGGGCCGATAGCCTAGTACCAATCTATGAACCTATGAACCTAAGTGCAGCAGGCACTGAATTTGTACATGAAACACTGAAACTATAAAGTTGTTTACCAACAGCAACCTCTTCATTAGTTACAGATCTATTTAATGTGGAATTATTCAGATGACTTTTACTTCCACAGCCGCAGTTGTACAGCAGTTAGTATTGCTGCCTCATAGCAAGAGGTTCTCTGGTTCGATTCTTGGCTGGGGTACCTTCTGTGTGGAGTCTGTATTTCCTCTGGGTGCTCTGCTTTCCACCCATATCCTAAAAACATGCTGCAGGTGGATTGGACACTCTAAATTGGCCCTAGGTGTGAGTGTGTGCATGTATGTGCCTTCTGTGGAAGGTTGGGTGCCAGGCTGGCAACTTGACACCATAAAACTCCATTGCCAATCGTTCTGCAGATCATTGTTCTGCTGTGGCAAGCCCTAATGGGAAAAGCTGAAAGAAGAAGATGAGCTTATGCATATTTATTGATACTGGTGGATTGTAATGACAGAAGCTTAAGTGCGGTTTTACGGCTGAAATGTTTTGAATTGGTAGTTTTGTCATTATTGGTCATATATTTTGTTTTATTTCTTAATGGAAAAATGTTCAAACTACAAATTTAAAACACACAGTAACAGGTGGTGCTGTCTTATACAAGGAATATAATTTAATACAACCAGGAAGTGAATCAAAGAACATATGCATGTATGCATGGTTAGGAAAATGTGTGCAAGGGGCCTATGGTTTGAAAACATCACAAAGATAAACTTAATGCGACAATGGCCAGAAGCTTTTTCTTTGATTGTGGGTTTTAATGCTGTTTCAATGAATGTGAGTTTCAAGGACAGAGACTTTTACCCTTAATGCTGAGTCTGTTTTCATTGTGAGACTATATTGTTTCGTTTAGCAATGGTTATCTGTGTTCCTGCCATAAAATTTGAAAAAAAAAATTAAATTAAATCTAAATATCTGTAATCACTGTAGAAGTAAAGAAAAAAAATAGTATGTACACTGACAGGTTTGAGCAGTGTTTATGGTAATTGGAGAGAAATAGTCTAATAATGGGACACTGGAATGGCTCCAGGGAGGGGCTGCTGTGAGGGGGGGGGTCCTGATCCATTACCCTGCCTAGGGCCCTATTTGTCCATGATCCAGCTTTGTCTACCATAAACATAGCAGGTGAACATCTATACTGAACTATCCCAAACAGGTTGTCCCCACCCCATCCAGTGTCTGCAGTGAGCAAGGTAGGTAGATATCATCATGTTATTGCTTGGTAGGACTGGTAGGATTGTCTTCCAGTCAGTAGAATGATACATGAAGAAGATGTTACATAGTAAATACCCAATATTTATCCTATGAACCATTACTCCACCTAGAAAAAGAAACAGCTAGATCATTCAGAAGCATCAGAGCAGTATATGGGAAATCACAGAGTTCATAGCTGATGAAGCAAAGCTGCTTACTTATACATGAACTGAGAACTGCATATTCAGTCATAGCTGTACATTGCTAATGTATAACCTGCACAAACTAGTGACCTGCTAGAGTGAAACAGTCCCAGAACTGTGAACATATTATAGTGTCCACTATAAAACAGTTAAGGTACTGTACCCATGTAAAGTATGTAGAAGTATGTGCAGGTAAGAACTGTGAACATATTATAGTGTCCACTATAAAACAGTTAAGGTACTGTACCCATGTAAAGTATGTAGAAGTATGTGCAGGTAGGTCTTTCCAATGGCAGTGTCTAACTGTGCCAGATGCACCATCTCCCAAACACCGCAGTAAGGTAACGTCAATATGAGTGACATATGGACAGGAGCTGAAGACGTACCTAATATAACATTTCATTTTCTGAACACTGAGCAAAACTCCAGTGACTGCCCTAAGCCTCCTACTTTCTACATCTGACACAACTTCAAAAATCATAAATATGGATGGCATAGTAAATATCTTTGCATGAATTACTCTCCACATCCCACAAACACACAATTAGTCCAGCAACAGTGATTCCTGATACAATTTTGGTATAGGAGTTTTTTGTTTGTCTATAACATTTGTACTGCTGATTGTTCTGTGTACAGCATGTGGACTATCATGCCAGACAAAGCACCACTGCTTAATATCTGTGCCATAACATCTACAGGAATACAAACAAGGCTGTACAAAGTCCAACAGTGAGCTGACTCTGGCTAATATACTAACTACTAGCCTTTCTACAGCCGACACTTTGCAGAAACGCAGTGCCAAAGCACAAATACATAAAATATAAAAT
>NC_056731.1:242522000-242569500 GCF_019279795.1 Protopterus annectens | reverse complement strand
TTTCCATTTTCTAGTAATTGCTTTTTAGTAGCCACCAGAATCAAACTTAACAAGGCCTTATTTTGTCTAGGCAATTCAGATCCTGTATCCCAGCTCAAAAATTAATTTCCCTAGTTACACCCATTTGCTTACCCAATATTTCTGACAGAGTACTGTGTAGGGAATTTTTGAATTTAGCCAACTCATTAAACTCCCAAAATATATGCTCTTAGTTATCTATTTCTTCTGCATCACACCTCCAACATTTGCCATCTAGCTGAAGAAAAATTCTACTTGGGTTATAAAAATGCATATGGAAACACTTCCAAGCAAAAATCCTAAATCTTCTAAACTTTGTTGCATATTTGGGAGCCATACATAAATCCTTCCATTGTTTATTTGTGAAGTACTTATCCAGTCTTTCCTCACAATCTTTTCTAACCCACTCCGATTGATTACTATAGTTATCATGCAACATTTTAAATGCCCTACTAATTATCCTTTTAACAGCAGTTTCTGTTCTACAGTCACCTAAAAACTCTACCAGAGTAAATCTTTCACTTACAATTCTCCTATCCATTTTTCTTCTTTACCTGTACTATGATATAAATCCTTGATAGGGAAGGCAGTCTCTAGCCTGCAGTCCAGATATCTTCTTGGCCTTATCCCACTCTATTAACTTTCTCTATTTATTTGCTCCCAATACCTTGGTTCCTATGCCAGTTTTCTGCGGTAAATTCTAGTCCCCTCTTCCCTGTTCTGTGTACCCCTAATTGCAATCATCCCTATCAGCAGAACCTCATTTCTCCATTCTCATTTTGGCTTGTTTCTTAGAATACTTTTTGCTACTTTATGAATACAATATTCTGTATGTCTGTTATTATTCTCCTTAAGGATCTGTATCCAAAATCCTACATTCTACATATTTCTTGACTTTCCCTCTGTCTTATCATCATCTCTTTCCACTTTGAATTATTTCTTTCTGGTTGTGCTATGTATATGAGCCTTAACTGTGACACTTTAAAATACCATTTCAAATCAGGTGATTCTAAACAACCTTGTTCTACTGGAATGATCATATTATTCCACTTGATATTTTCCCTCTTCCCCTTCCAGATAAAATCCTTCAACTCTTTATTAATTACAGTCCATAACTTTTCCTCTGGTTGATAAAAATATGCCTGACCTGTGTATAAAACCAAAGGAACTAAAAACGTTTTCATTGCTTGTATTTTGCTTACTACATCCATAAACAAGAGCTTGCAGTTTATCAGTTTTTTGTATGATCTTTTGTTTTGTCTCATCCCACATATTCTTAGCTGCCATAACAGAATAATTTTAACCCACTCTCCTAAATACTTCATTTTATCATGCCTCCCTAAATATGGGAATGGCTAAACTAATTCATGTGTGGGCACATAGTTTGCAGCTATAGCCTTTGCTTTGTCTTCATTAATTTTATATCCTGAAAAGACTTGAAACTATCTCAGAATGCTCCACAAAATTAAGATATCCTTTTCTGGCTTTATCAGGTACAAAATTATATTGTCTGAAAATAAAGCCAACTTTTCTTGATTATCATACCAACTATATCTCTGAATTTCTGAGTCCCTTATTTTCTTTGCCAATGGCTCTAAATATAATGCAAAGAACAAAGAGGAAAGATGACAATCCTGCCTGATTCCTCTGTTCAGACTAAACTTATCATAGAGGAGCCCCTCACTTTAATTTTTGCCTCAGGTGTCTCATATAGCGTGGTAATTAACCTTATTATTGTATCGGGAATGCAAATGCTTCCATTGTCCTACTCATAAAATGCCAGCTTAGTGTGTTGAATGCTTTCTCTGCATCGAGATCCACCAACAACAGCTCTATTTTCTTACATTCAGCTTCACTTTAGATCATCATTGCTCTATTAATGTTGTCAAATATTTGCTTCCCTCCCACAAAACCACATTAATCCATAGCTCTCAATTTTAGCAATACCCTTGACATTCCTTTAGCTATTATAGACATAAACACTTTATAATAATGATGTAAAATTGAAATGGACATGTATGATGCAGGGTCTGATGGCTCTTTACTGTCTTTAGGTATTACAGCAACCACAGTTTCTTTCAGGATGTTGGTGCTTCCTCTCCTATTAAAATGCTGTTAAAACCTTCCAGATCTTTAACACTTTCTTCCTTTCTAGCTTCCAAACTTCTACAGGAATACCATCTATTCCTAAGACTTTCCTGCATGTTGATTATACATCATCATTTTACTTCATCTCCTCCTGTCTTAACTGTCAATTGTTAAGCTTCATCTGCCTCTAATATTGGGGTACCTAAGTATTCCATAAATATTCCGAGGTATTTTCCACAGAACTACAGTGAGCCAATAGGGTATATATAGAATCTTCAGTTTTATTCATGCCAAGTTAAGCGTTTTTGTCCTGTTCAACTCAGGAACTTCATCAGAACCCACTGTCATTTTATCCCACTCACTAGCTATAATTTCTGAAGACATTTTTATTTTCCCTAATAACTCTCAAAAAATTCCCACTATACATTCCTTAAGTTTATCTCTTTTGAACAGGAAGCTGGGAAAGTGCCAGTGTCTCATTTGTACTTCATTACCCTGCATTTTTATCTCAGTTGTCATTGCCACTTGATCTGAAATAGATATTGGATGCGTTATGAAGATTTCAATTAAATGCACATATTCTTGTGAAATATAATTTCAGTCTAATCTAGCCATTATTGTACTCTGGGGAATAATATGTATACCCCCCCCAAGTTCTTACTACTGAATTCATGTCTTACATACCAAATATTGTCATAAATTACTTCAGAAATCTACCTTCTTTTGTTATATTTCCCTTCTAGGTCACCCAGATACATTGTTACTGCTGCAAATCAAGTTCCATTCCCCACCTGCAAGTAATACTCCCTGTTGAAAGCTGATTATTTTTCCCAAATTTTTTCTTAAGCTCTATAATAACAATTTTAGGTGGAATATAAATACATGCAAGCATAATCCTCCTCCATCGCTGTTAGTCCCTTAATACCACAAATCTACCATTACTATTTTACCCCCCCTTCTATCACTATTAGAACACCTCTAATAATTAGTATAAGTACTGCTCTATTCCTCTGTTCCTGATATTCTTATGAATATCCATCCTGAAATCCTTTCTTTGTCAAATTCATATGCTCACTTCTTTCTAAATATGTCTACAGTAGCATTGCTATTTGCACTACAAATTTCTTAATATAATTCAAGACTTTCACTTTTTTGTCTATGCCTGTGAGGCCATTCATGTTCCTAAATAATAAGTTTAGTGTAGTCATTATGACGTTATTATTCCCACCTATTTTATATATATAAATATATATATATATATATATATATATATATATATATATATATATATATATATACATATAAATGACTTTTTAAATGTCTATTTCCAGCCTTACATGCACTCACTAATGCTTGGCAGGTTGATCCATTATAAAGTTGCTTCTTGTCATCTCCATTTGAATCTATGTCACATTTTACTGGACTTCTTGTTTTTATGAAAGCCATCAAAAAAAAAAAACACATTCCAGAACACCTCCATAACTTATTAATGTAAAACAAACTCACAAAACTATCTACATCGTAAAACAATGCAATTTAACTCTACTGATAGGAACAATTATTTCCCCAAATTGACAGCTACACTGATAGGCATTAATTAACCTAAACCCTAAACCTAAAGTTATTTATGCTAAGATACTAAGATGCATGTTATAACCTGTGCTCCTACTTACACTGTTTGCTGTCTGTGAAAAACAACCCATATGTTTTCAGAAAACGTTAACTTTTACCCATAAGAAAATAATGCATTACCTTTAAATAAAACTAAATTATACACCTGTTCTAGTAAATGCATTAAGTATTTAATTACCAGAAAAGCTGCTATTTCTTATTCACTTTCAATAATTTCAATATTTTTACTGAACTGTTTGCCCTTGTATCTTTTAGTTTTATGTTTCTGTCAGTAAGCAATGTCCAGACCTTTCAATTTATTGCCTTCACCTTTAGTCAGCTTGCTTCCATGGAAACAAAAGAACAAAATGTAGTGCTGCCTTCATCTCCAGATTTCTTAACTGGCACTGAATATTTAGTTGTTTAAAGAAAGTTATTTATTACATTGTAGTCTCCCATTTTTAAAACTCACTTGCATTCTCAAAAAAATTGTCATTAGATTAAGCCAATAGCATTAATCCAGACATTCACCCATGCAACAGTAAAAGCAAACATTTCTGTTCTACATATATTGTAATCAGTGCACTTTTACACCAATCCCCCACCAACACAGCCCCAGAGTATAACCTATTGATTTAAATGTGCCTTTGTCCAGCCTTTCTTCCCTTTTTACATTGTAATGTGGACATTTCTTAAAACTAAAAAAGAGAGAAAAAAGCATCTGTTAACTTTAATATCGTTATTACATACAACAATTACTGAAAATACTGGAAGAAGAACAGTTTGACCCCCAATGCAATTGGATACACTTTCATATTAAAATTCACATTTATTGTCTGTGAAAATATTTATTGGACAGCTTGTCCCCGGATGTTTTGAATCTGGACTATTTGACCACAATTAATTTTAATACTTAATATTTTAATTAGCAATTTTAGGTAGGAATTTAATATATTTAACATTTTAATCTGTAAATGTTAATTTATTTAATATATTATTTAATATCTAAATATAATTTAATTAATTAAAGTTTTTAACATGTTAACAATGAAATCAATCATGAATTTTACATAGGGAGTTAACATATTTGAAGATTTGGACAAAATCACTTCAGTAGGCCGTACCAGTGCCAATAAAGGATCCCCAATTAATGGAAAAAGGAACACTCTTGAAAAATAAAGCCATTTATTCATACAAAAATATAGATTTTTGTATTTGTTTGGACTCTTTTTTGTCAGTTAGTGCCTACTAGATTTTATTGCTGTTAGTAATTGCAGGCGGGTGAAGTCTCATTCATTGATAGGCTGTCACTGCCTATTTAAGTGGTGTATATATAGGAATATTTTCTGCTTAAAAACTTCAGCTTTGGCCGGCTAAGATCTAGCTGCATTCAACTGGACGTATAAGAGAATTTAAGTATCTTTTATCTGCCCGTTTTTCAAATAATATGGCATTTAAATTGAGTTATTTGTGTTACATTGAATATTAACTGAACTGGAAGTTTTCACTCTGTTTTGTCAGTTCCCTACCCACCCTCCCTGTTTTTGTTTTGGTGTTAATCTTGGTGGCTTTGAAACCGCCCGCCCTTCTTGTAAGTTTGTGTTTGGTTACTCCTTCTGGGCCCATCTCATTTTCTCACTCAACTGAGTGCAGTGAGATCATATTCTGATTTCAGGCACTCCTACTGTGTACAAAGAGAGCATCTGGTAAAGAAAAAAAATTTTTAAGCATGTTTCCTGCCTTTCCTGTAAGTGATCTAGCCTGTAGGCTTCTGAGCCCCCAAGCCTTTCTGTTTTGGAAGGAAGCCTTCAAGCTTAATTTTGTTTCTTAGAACTAGCCAGTTTTCTAGTTTCAGCACTCAAATCTGTTTCTTTGAACTAAGCACTTGTTCAGAACTCGTAAGCACTAAATAAGTTGCAAATTACTACAGCACTCAACTTTCCGCACTTGTCTAGAGGAAAGCAATTTTTAATACTTAATAAATAAGCACCTATCCAGGCATGTCTAAGGGTCAGCTTCCGGTGATTTCTCCTGTCTACCTGATGAATGTGGGCATCTTGGGGCAATGCAGCAATTGTCTCATGTACACAGACAACCCTCTCCTCCTACCACCCAACACTACAACTTGTGAGAGATGCACTTATATTGCCAAACTGGAAGCAAAGCTCTCTTCACCCACGACTGGACTAGACAGTCAAGAGGAGAAGGTAACACTTGCACCACACCACACTCATCACATAGTCCCTCAAAACCTACAACACCAAAACACACACATAGAAACACAAAACACACAACTACATTCATGGAGGCTCTCAATAAAAACTTGCCCAAGCATCAGGGACCTCCAAAGCAGAAACGCAAGCAAACTCCACCCCCCAACACAACCCAAATGACACATAGCCCACAAACTCAGTGTGCCACTCAACCACAGCCTATAAGGCATAACAACATACCCAACACTCTAGTCATAGGTGACTCTATAGTCAGGCACACTGATGTTCCACTCACCAGGCTAAACAAGGAGAAAGTTACTGTCAGCTGCCTGTCAGGTGCCATGATCCGCCACATAACGCATGCACTCAGGTCACTCCACAACAAGTACAAATATGACACTGTCATTGTCCATGTTGGTGTGAATGACCTGAGACGTACCTCCCTGGAATACATGAAAAGAGACATGGAGGAGCTCTCTGATCTTGTAGCCCAGACAGGTATGACCCTGGCCCTGAGTAGCATCCTGCCATCACCCAGAATGATGCCACAGTACAAGGACAAAATGATTGACTTCAACAATTGGCTAAGCTTCTGGTGTCATTCTAAGGGGATCCAGTATTTGTCTGCCTGGGACGACATGATCGACAGACCACGATGCTTTGCCAGAGATGGCTTGCACCTGTCACCCTTGGGATTCCGGATACTGGCTAAGGCTCTTGCCACCCCTATAGTGCCTTTTTTAGGCAAGGTTCAAATGACAAATTCACCACTGTAACAGGTACAAGCAAGCAAAATCTGAGGGTAATGCTACTCAATGCTAGAAGTCTAAACCTCAAAATGCACTCACTCGAGGCACTTCTTAAAATGGAGAACATCGACATCTGTGCAGTGACAGAGACCTGGTTCAAAGCTCCAGAGAGCACCCCTGCATTACCAGGCTATAATTCATACCACACCTTTCGGCCACCCAACCCAGAACGAGGTACTAAAGGTGGAGGCGTGTCCATATTCATTAAGGATATCCACACCTCCAGGCTAGTTGAACAGCATAATGCATCCAAGATTATCCAAGTGCAACTAACTCTGGGCAAGACCACAATCCAAATTGTAGCTTGCTACAGACCCACCACCATGCCCCAGGATTCCCACTCTTCATTTTTTGATAAACTGGAAAGTATTAGGGTACAACCTAACACCCTAATAATGGGTGATTTCAACTACCCCACCATTAACTGGGAAAACTACTCATGTACCAACTCTTTTGCTCAACATATTCTGGAATTCATAAATTCCAACGCCTTGGATCAACTTATTCACACCCCCACCAGGGGCAGTAATATCCTAGACCTGGTCATTACCAACATGGGCAACCGGTGTTCCACACCAGAGGTCAATTCCTCGTTGGTCAGATCTGACCACAAGCTAATCACCCTAGACATCCACATCCCTCTCCCACCCCCAGTTAGGGAAACCACTGTAAAAAACTTCTCCAAAGCCAACTTCACACTTCTTAAGACAGAAGTGGCAAACTTCATGACACCCATGCAGATGGACAATAGAGTTACGACTGCTGAATCCTACACAAATGCACTTTATAAGCACTTACACGAGTGCATGGATCATGCTATCCCTAATAGAACCAAGATGCTATCCTCCAAAAAAAGGAAGCCGATCCGGTGGTCCTCTGCCATAAACAAACTCTACAATAGAAGAAAGAAACTGTTGCAAAAAAGAGTAAAATCCCATGACTGGAGGAACACCCTGGTCAACCTCAGTAAGAAGCTGAGATCCCTCATAAAATCCTCCAAAGCTAGTTACAAAAACAAAATTGCCACTGACTCTAAAGACAACCACAAAGCATTCTATAGCTATGTCAAGAATCTCAATGGCAACACTCAGATCTGCTCTGAGTTACAGCACAATGGCACTAAATATATAGAACCAACTGATATTGACAAGATCCTGGTAGATAGGTTCAGTGCTAACTTTACCCCCCCTCACCCCCTAGAGGGCCCATCTCTATACTGGAAGAATGCAAAGTTCCTGTAATCACGGCTGCACAGGTAAAAAACACACTCTCCAAAGCCAAGAACATAGCATCCATGGGACCTGACAATATCCCAGGCTGCGTTCTACATGAACTACAGAATGAACTGGCACCCTACCTAAGTACCATGTTCAGTCATAGCCTCACCTCAGGCTTTGTGCCCACTGAATGGCGCACCATGACGGTTATCCCACTCCACAAAGGGGGAACCACGACAGACCCCGGGAACTACCGTCCCATTAGCCTGACGAGCCTGGTCTGTAAGGCCATGGAATGTATCATCATGGAACTCATAAACAAAGACATTGGTAATCTCCAAACTCTGGAGCCTACCCAGTTCGGATTTGTAAAAGGCAGATCATGTCTTCTAAACTTGATTGACTTCTTTGAAGCAGTCACCAAAGCCATAGATGAGGGTAAGGTGGTTCACACAGCTTATCTAGATCTCGCCAAGGCTTTCGACACCATCCCCCACTCTGGAATTATAGATAAGCTTACTAAACTAGGTATAAATACCTATGTCACAAGATGGGTTGCCAACTGGCTCACGGACAGAACCCACACTGTGAAAGTAGCAGACTCCAAATCCGACTTCAGACCAGTGACAAGTGGAGTACCACAGGGTTCAGTCCTGGGTCCTCTCCTGTTTGGTACCTACTTCTCTGAAGTACAGGCTAACACAGAAGGTCTTTGGCTAACAAAGTTTGCAGATGACTGCAAACTAGGAGCCATAATCAAAACTCCTAACAATGTGGACATACTACAAAAGGGCCTCACTGAGACAGATGCCTGGTGTCAAAGCTGTGGCCTGAAGCTCAATGCCAAAAAGTGTATTGTCATCCCCTTTGGTAAAAACTCTGTACCCATGAAAAACATAGCTGTTAGTCTACTTAACACCGAAAATGTGATAAGAGACCTTGGGACACAGGTGGACAGTAGTCTCTCCTTTGATAATCACATTGCCACTGTGGTCAGGAAATCCTTCTACATGGCTCATCTCATCACAAAAGATTTCTCATCCAGAAAAAAAGAGGTCATTGTTCCCCTCTACTCATCACTCATTAGACCCATTATAGAGTACAATGCCCCTTTTGGTATGTACCTCACAAGACATCTACAACAACTGGAAAGGCCACAGAAATACCTCACAAAGAGGATTACTGGCCTCAAACAGATGCCCTACACAGACCATCTGAAAAAACCCAGCTCTACTCCGTTGCATATCGTCTACTCAGAGGCAATCTCTGCCTAACATACAAAGCTATGTCAAACCCAGAGCTGTTGGACATGCTCCACTTAAAGAAATCCCAATCCCTCCGACCTACACGCTCTAGGGACCTAAACCTTATCACCACAATAAACAGAACCTGCTGGAGGGGTAGATTCCTGTCCCAGAGACTTCCCATACTCTGGAACAGACTACATATCTATGTCAAACAGAGCTCCTCATTAGCACTCTTCAAGAAAAATCTTGATGACTGGATGGGAGATAGGAAATTCACCGCGGGGATCACGTCTGTGGCTCTGCTCGACAGGGGCTCAGGAAAATAATTTTCTTAGGTGGCAAAAGCCAGGGTACATTTTTGGCTAGGCCTATATAGGCCCTAGGGCCAATAGCCTAGTACCCACCTATGAACCTATTTAGTGTTTTTGTTTCCTGTGACCGAAAACTTCATCAGAATCTGCCATATTTTGTTAACCGTTCATTTATATAGCGACTTGACACTTCCAATTGGTTAATATAGTCACAAGATAACCAAAAACATTACAATTCCCATTTTAACATAAACATATTTAAAACATGAATATATTAACATGAATGTGTTAAAAACATTGAATAAAAAAATGTAAATCCATAAATATACACTTACAAAGGTATCCATTTAATTATAATGAACAAAATATGAAATAATATTCTTTATAATCTACTAGCTCTTAACCTCAATGCTGAGGTCAAAGAAATGTGGTCATTCAGTCAAAGGGGAATACATGCATTTAAACACAGTTGCCAAATTAGTTCTCTAAACTCCAACCTGGACTCCCAGTCCCCTTCCCTTTCCTGTTGTATTTATGGATTTACATAACTTTTTATTCAATGTTTTTTAACACATTCATGTTAATATATTCATGTTTTAAATATGTATATATTAAAATGGGAATTGTGATGTTTTTGGTTACTTTGTGACTGTGTTAACCAATTGGAAGTGTGAAGTGGCTATATAAATGAATGGTTATTGTTACTGTTTTTTGACCATTTTGTAAGTGTTTATTTAATTGTGTGGCAAAAAAATCATTGTATCTCTGTTTGGTGGCTTTTCTAATTCTGTTTCTTGTTTCTTCTAAACTGCCTTGCAGAAGGGCAAATTAGCCATGGTCTTAGTTGGTAACTGTAGTTTAGTCTGCACTTGAAAGCTACTTTTGCTGTGCGTTTTACATTAAGAAGTTCTAGGATAGTCCACTTTGTGACAGAAGGGGTTTAATTGGTCTCTCTGAGCAGAAAGCACTCCAGGGACATCAAAGTGTTGTAAATAATTGGCAAGAGAGCACAGGAGTTACTTTTCAATGTTTTTTTTATCTCTGCTATAAATCAGGTGTGTTTGCATAGAGCTGCCCACTGTGCAGTGCCCTGTATAGTAAACATTACCTATAAAGTTAGGGTTAGGTCTAAAACCTATTAAACAGCATGGCATTGAGTGGCATTAAGCTCCGAGCAGTTAGCTTACTCATCAAATAGCACTACCATGTCCTAACACTATATAGCATCTTACCTTTAACCCCAGAAAATAGTTTGTGTATAGAATAGCACTACCATATCCTAGTACTATATAACATCTTGGTCTTAATCCCAGAAACTACCCTAGGAGATTCCTATTAAAACCCAATCTGAAACAACCCACACTATTACAGGACTAGACAACACACACACACACACACACACACACACACACACACACACACACATATATATATGTATGTATATATGTATATAATATATATGTGTGTGTGTGTATGTGTGTAATTGCCTAATGTTTCTGTAGCCAGGCTGATAGATCTGGGCATCCCAAGACAATATAGCAATTGTCTCATGTTCTCAGACAACCAGTTAATCATTAATGATAATAAAATGATAGGATATATGTATGGCTCCCAAATATGCAGCAAAGTCTAGAACATTCAGGATTTTTGGTTGGAAGTGTTTACATAGGTATTTTTATACCCTGAGCAGACTCCAAAGAATTTTTCTTCAGGTAGATAGCAAATCCTGGAGGTATGATGGAGAAGAAAGAGGCAACTGAAAATATATGTTTTGGGAGTAAAATTTGCTGGCAGACTTTAAAAATTCCCTACAGACTACTCTGTTAGAAATACTGGGTAAGTAAATGAGAGTAACTAAGGAAGATATTTTTTTAGCTGGGATGCACAATCTAAATTGCCTAGACATAGTTAGGCCTTATTACATTCAATTCTGCTGGCTGTCAAAAAAAGCAATTACTAGAAAGTAGAAATCAAAGTCTAAACCAACAGTATTTGAAGTACTGAATATTGTAACAGACATAAAATAACTTCAAGTGGGATCTTTAGAAAAGGATGGGAGCAAATTACATTGAAAAAATTGAAATTATGGGAAGAATACATGCAGAAAACTGTTTTAGAAGAGGAATAATGTTTAAGGGAAGGCAGGATTCAACCAATTTATGTACTGTTGGATTAAGCAATAACCCACGCCTGGGTGTGGCTAATGCTGGATTTTCCCACGGTTGGTGTGATTTGGTAACGAGGGTGAAGCCCAAGTGGCCAAACAAAGACAACAGTGGGTAAATCCAGCATTACCCACACCCAGAAGTGGGTTATTGCTATTATACAATGACATTATTTAAGAAAAAAATGCTTACTTTTCTTAAATAATGGCATTGTATAATGCCTCCGTGCTGCCCTTCCGCAGCTGTCCGGTATCCTGGAGCAGTTCTGATGTACTGCACATGCATATGCTTACGCAGTACATCAGAGCTGTGTGTAGAGGAAGATCTCCGTTGCTTTTTTAAAGTTGTCTCTCTATGTTAAACAAGTTTAACATAGCGAGATTACAGCAAAGGAGCTCTTCCATTCTCCATTTCTGCCTAACACAAAAAAAGTAAATACTAATACTAATGGAAAAAGACGGGGCGACCGGACCTTTTTCCATTAGTATAAGTTTGATTTACAACAGTTATGCTGACCAATCAGTATAATGTTTACAAATGTGAACATGTTAATATGGTTTGTTTTATTTTATATAAATATCTCTAGCCTTAAGCAGCATTTTACCTTCACCTAGGATGATGCCTCAATACATACAGAAAATGACTGACTTCAATAACTGGCTTAGTTTCTGGTGTCATCCTAAGGGGATCCAATATCTGTCAACATGGGATGACATGACTGACAGACCTCAATGCTTTGCCAGAGATGGTCTTCATCTGTCACCCCTGAGATTTTGGCTACTAGCTAAGGTGTTTGCCTCCCCCATAGTGCCTTTTTAGGCAATGTCTCAAGGACAAAATTCCCGATGTAAAAATTCAGTCTAAAAACAACCTCAAGGTTATGCTGCTAAACACTAGGATTCTTAATGCAAAACTGCACTCACTGGAAGCAGTCCTCACCTTGGAAGATGCATATATCTGTGCAGTCAAGAGACCTGGTTCAAGGCTGTGGGGAGCACCCCAGCCATACCAGGTTACACCTCCTTCCACACATTTAGACCACAAACTGAAGGCGTGAAAACTAAAGGAAGCAGTGTATCAATATTCATTAAAGATAAATACATCTCCAAATTGGTTAAACAGCATGATTCCCTGGAGATACTTCAGGTGCAATTAGCTGTTGATAGGATACCTATTCAAGTCATTGCCAGCTAGAGGACCACCTCCATGAATCAGGACACCCACTCTACCTATTTGGATCTACTTGAGGCTATCAAGATACATCCAAACACCATGGTTTGGGGTGATTTTAACTACCCATTCATTGACTGGGTTAATTCCTTATGCTCAAGCTCACTTGCCCAAAGGTTCCTAGGCTTTGTTGACTCCAGTGCCCTGGACCAGCTGGTTGACAAATCCACAAGGGGAGCAAACATCCAGAATCTGGTGCTTACCAATATGGGGGACCACTGTAGCACCCCCACTATGAGGTCTTCCCTGGTGAGATCTGACCACAAATCAGTCTCATTTGAAGTAACTATCACACCTGAACTCTGCCCCCAGCAGCAAACAAACTAAAAAACTTCTTCAAAGCAGATTATAAATCTTACAGGATGGTATAAATAGCTGCAATGCACCTCCTCCCCAGATGGACCGGACAACTATGCCGAGTTCTACACCAGTGCTTTATACAAACACCTATAACTACATTGACTTGGACATACCTGACACGACCAAAACAAGCTCGTCAAGGAAGAGCAAACCTGCCTGGTGGACAACTGCCATTAACAGGCTTTACAATAAGAGGAAGAAATTGCTATCAAAGAATAAGAGGGAGGGAGCCCTAAACTGGAAACACTCCCTCCTCAGCTTAAACAAGTGAATAAGATTTCTTGGGAAGTCCACCAAAGCAAACTATGAATCCAAATTAGCTTCCTCAACTAAAGACAACCATAAGGCTCAGTGGTTGGGCGGCACAGTGGTGAGTGGTTAACGTTGTCACCTCACAGAAAAGGTTCATCGGTTCGATTCTCGGCTGGGGTGCCTTCTGTGTGGAGTTTGCATGTTCATTGTCCATGGCTGAGGAAACAGTATTGGAGGACTTTCTCAATACACCACTTTTGCTTGGAACTGAAGGCGATGATGCTCCTGTGACACACGCAGAATTCAACAAAGTGTTAGACCTTTTAACCCAATTAAATGAGACGCTAAGAGGTAATAAAGGCGGGACTTCCTGTCCTATCCCCGGTAATCAAGAACAGGCTTTTGAACAAAGAAAAACGCGCACAATTCCTGAAGTAATGGTCGCTCAACAAAGAACGCAAAACAACTCTAATAAAGGTCCTTCTTCATCACAACAAGTGGATAATAATCCTGTGGAAGTATTTCGTGGGCAGCGTTCATTCGAATCTGATGTTCAAAACAACCAATTCAACTTCAATGTCTGGGCGGACAAACAGTTTTGGTTTAAGCAAGGTACTGTACAAATCGATAAAACCGACATTGAACAGCAGTTTAATATTTTAAAAGAAAGACTATACTCATATAAAAGTAACCAATTGGAGATCAATTATCTTAAAGAATGTATAAATGTTGAACGAGTACCTAAGGGTTTGCGTTGTTTTAAATTTCCAAACAACGTACAACCAGGTACAGCATATTATGATAAATTGTGTAATATTTTTAATAGAGCTGGTTTGCAGGTGTTAGAAGCTATGGTTGAGGAATATGAAGTCAAGGCTAATATTCTCCTTAAGGATTTGAATGTTATGAATGAGAAATTGACCAATAATACTGTTTTTTTATCTGTTAAAAAGAGTTATGATAATGTATTTAATGAAGTGGACCAGTACTGTTTAAAAAATTTAAATAGGAAAATCAACAAGTTAGAAAGGGATCTAAATGAATATAAAGAAGGGTTAGCTTACCCTGTGGCAATGAGAAACAAATGGAATGATGATTATAATAGGAATCGGGCCCAAGTTAATACATATAGAAATGACCATGTACAACTTCCCACTGAACCATTGAGAATGAGTGAAAGAATAGCTGAAAAGAGTAGAAAAAATACGCATCAGGATTTTCACTTTCCCAGGACAGATTTATGGGGTGGGGGGAGAATTACCAGCAACAGAAATGGAGAAAGACTTAGATTTAGGGATGAATAATAACAGTTTTTTGGATTATATTGGTTCTGATGGGATAAGCCCATATGAAAGTGAAGGTAAAAAATACAAATTAGTTAAGGACAAGAATTTTACGATATCTAATTTTACAGAAATAGAGATCAAAAAATAATTTTTTGATTTATTCACAAAAGGTCTCCACTTCATTCCAGTGTATCCCACTGAATTATCAGAAGCTTTAATAGACTTGAAACTGTTTGTAAGGCAGATAAATTTGATTTTAAATTTTAATGGACAGCCTTACACTAAAACTACATTAACTAGGTCTAGTACCTTTAACCCTCCAACTAACCCATGTTTAAAAGTGTTTGAAGAAATGGCCAGTAAGGAAATAAGAAAGATCACCTGTAAAAAATCGGACAGGGCACCGGCCAATATGAAGCCAGAAGAGACGTCATTAATGCAGCTTCTAAGGAAAGAAAAATGCAGAACCATGAAACCAGATAAAGGAGGGGGGGCTTGTCTTGATGTATATGCAGGATTATGAAATGTACTTGTTCAATATGTTACAAGATTCTGAAAAATATGAGTTGGTATCCAGAAATGAAGTGAACTTGGCTTATTCCAAAATTAAATACACCTTAATGGATAATCTATTACAAGGTTTTATAAATGAAGAGGTCTACAATTATTTGAATGTTAACAAACCCAAAATCCCAATAATTTTTGGAATTCCGAAGACACATAAAGGTCTTGAACCATTAAAATTTAGACCGATAGTGTCAGGTAGAGGAGGGATTTTAGAACCTATAGGTAAGTTTGTTGACTTTAGGCTAAAAAGTTTTGCTACAACTTTGGAATATATATGTAAAGATTCTTGGGATTTTCTAAGAGGTATACAGAGAGAATTTTTCCAAACAGATTTATTACTAATAACCATTGATGTCGTGGATCTGTTCCCGAGCATTCCCCACGAGCAGGGTCTAGAATGGTTCAATGAAACATTAGTTAAAGAATCAGCTTTGTCAACTAACACCATAAATTTATTAGTTGAATTCATGGAAATTATATTAAAAAATAATTTCATGTTTTTTAATGGAGAAACATATAGACAAAAAAAGGGGGTGGCAATGGGTGCCCCATGTGCCTCTATGTATGCCAATATAGTATTACATAGATGGGAACAGGATTTCATCTTTTCCACTCAATGGAAGGAATGCATAAAGCATTATACCAGGTTTTTAGATGATATAAGCATATTGTGGACCGGTACCGAGGAACAATTTTTGGAATTTTTTGATTATATCAATTCTACGACTAATTTTTTGTCTTTTACACATGTTATTAGTAATGAAAAAATGAATTATTTGGATGTTACAATCTCTAAGGATTGTGTTAACAACAGGTTTACATCTAAACTATATAGAAAATCCACTTTTTCCAATACATACTTGCACTACACAAGTGGTCACCCTTACTATCAAAAGAAGGGTATAATTAAAGGGCAAATGGTAAGGGCATCAAGAATGTCAAGTACTTTAGAATATTTCATGGAAGAGTTGTTGGTACTAAAAAATATGTTCTTGGAAAGGGGTTACCCTGAGAGTCTGATAGATGTGATGAGTAAAGAAGTTATAGAACACAGAGAGAACAAATACCCCCCTTTATTAGGTTTGGGCCAGATTGTAGAAACAAAATCTAGTCAAACTAATAATGCTGCTTTTTCTAACAACTACATACATACTTATTCAAGTGATTCACAACAAATTGAAGAGGTCATTAGTATGTTTGGCCGTTTTAACAGGACATGAAGAATTAAGTAAACATATTCGAGGTATCCCAGATTTACTAGACGTAGGGACACCAACATAAAGGAACTATTTGAGAAATTTCAACCACAAGAAAGAATTAGTAACAATAAGAATTTGAAAAAAGGCACTTATAAATGTGGAAGTTGCAAGCAATGCACATACATTCTAAATAGAGATTCCTTGTATATTCCCTCTAGGAATTTTTGTTTTAAAGCCAAGATTTATGCGAATTGTGCAACGCAAGGAATAGTATATTTGGGACACTGTACTGAGTGTTTTAGTTTTTATGTTGGTAAAACAGAAAGGTCTTTGAGAAAGAGAATTTATGAGCATATGTATGAAGTTTCCAGAAAAAAAGAAACAAATGCCTTTTATAAACACTCAATTTCATGTCCTGAGATGTGTATAAAGTTTATTGTGTTGGAACAGGTGCAAATGGATGGTAGAGGGGGAGACTGGGAAACGCGTTTAGAATATAAGGAACTTTTGTGGCAGCTTAAACTAGATGCTGCCACAAGTCCCGGTCTAAATGATAATATAAATATAAAAAGTGTCCTTAAACTAAGAATGGCTAGATTGTGATTTATAAGTAAATTGATGTCATTGCATATGGAATTTGTTTAACTATTTGAATAAAGTATGTTTTTAGTATAGTAGATTAATACATTAATATATTTATAAATTTTGATTTTCTAATAAACTTTTGTAGGTATTAGTTTTGTATTGACAGTTTAGAAAATGTTTATTAAGCATATTGAGAATACGTATTCACAATATTTTATAGTATTCATATATGTATTTATTTATTAATGTATATTATATATAGAAAATGTATATTTATGTTTGTAATATGTCTATATATGTATTTATACAATTTGTCACATTTTTTCAAGATATGTAATGAATTAATTCGGTGGTAATATATAAGAAATCAGACTCAATGAATTTTAATTTCATTATTGAAATAAGATCAATATAAATTTTATATTTTATATTTTATATATATTAGTATTGATGTATTACACAATAGTGGTACGTGGATGTAAATGAAAAACAGTTAGGTTAGAAATCAAATGTACAGCTTTAAAGCTTAATTAGTTTTGTTGTCACATGGTGGTTAATGAATTCTATATATATAGCCTTATTTTAGTGACATTTCATCTTGATAAAGCTTGGCAATGGGACCAAGCGAAAGCGCTTGATTCAAACTGTTTCTGTTTCTTATTGATTGTCTGAAGTATTGTGCTGAACAGCGAAAGTTTTTTAAATGGAGTTTTAAGACAAGAGCAATAAAGTTCTTTATATAACGCTCCTCCTATCGACTGGTTCTTCGAGCAGTGGAAGGGTTGCTTTGGTGTTTTGCTGCTCTGTTTTCGTATTAAACAAGTGAATAAGATTTCTTGGGAAGTCCACCAAAGCAAACTATGAATCCAAATTAGCTTCCTCAACTAAAGACAACCATAAGGCTCAGTGGTTGGGCGGCGCAGTGGTGAGCGGTTAACGTTGTCGCCTCACAGAAAAGGTTCACCGGTTCGATTCTCGGCTGGGGTGCCTTCTGTGTGGAGTTTGCATGTTCGCCCTGTGTTCGCGTGGGTTTCCTCCGGGTACTCCGGTTTCCTCCCACATTCCAAAGACATGCATCCGGAGCATTTCTCCCCGGGCCTCCGCTGAAAACAGGCTCTGTGGAACCTAGTCGGACTTTCCCAGTCAACAAATGATAAATAAATAAATAAATAAATAAATAAAAATAAGGCATTCTTTAGTTACATCAGTAACCTAAAAGGAAAGGCCCAGATTTGTGCCAAACTGGTAGTTAATGATATCACATATACTGAACCTGTGGACACAGCTAACCTGATGGCAGACAGGTTTTGTGAAAACTTCACTCCCCTGTCCCTGCCACACATACCCCATGACATCCCTACTGCCTGTCCCCTACCTTGTATCTCTAAAGAGCAGGTCGTAAACACCCTCTCTAAGGTCAAAAACACAGCATCTATGGGACCTGATAATATCCCAGGCTGCGTTCTACATGGGCTCCAACAAGAATTAGCAACACCATTAGGTACTCTTTTCAATTATAGTCTAAGCACCAGCTTTGTCCCAGCTGAATGGAAAATGGCTGCCGTTATTACTTTGCACAAAGGTGGTGCTTCCACTGACCTTGGGAACTATAGACCTTTTAGCCCGACTAGCCTTATCTGCAAGGCCATGGAGCAAATCATCATGAACCTTATCAACAAAGATATAGGTAATCTCCAAAAACTTGACCCTACTCAGTTTGGATTTGTCAAAGGGAGATCATGCCTTTTAAACCTGGTGGACTTTTTTGAGATAGCCACCAAGGCCCTGGGTGAAGGGAAATCTGTGCATAAAGCCTACACAGACTTAGCCAAGGCATTTAACACTATCCCCCACTTGGGCATCATTGACAGGCTCACCCTGCTAGGTATCAACCCTTATATTGTTAGATGGGTTGCTAACCGGCTCACCCATATAGTCAAAATAGGGGAATCCACCTCCAGCAGCAGACCTGTATAAACAGTGGTGTTCCACAGAGATCAGTCCTGGGACCCCTACTGTTTCGAAAATATTTCTCTGAAATACAAACAAAAACTAAAGTTCTGCAGCTGATAAAGTTTGCTGATGACTGCAAACTGGAAGCGGTCATAGAATCTCCAAATGATGTCAACATCCTACACGAGGGTCATACACAAATAAAAAATTGGTGCCAAAGTCATGGACTCAAACTCAATGCAAAAACATGTATTATCATCCCTTTCAGTAAGGGCATTGTTCCTGCTAACTACCACATCATTAGCAACACCTTAAGTACGCACTCAGTGGTGACAGACCTGGGCACACAGGTTAACAACAGCCTTACCTTTGATCACCATGTCTCAACAGGGTTAAGAAGGACATTCTATGTTGCTCATCTCATAAGCAAGGGCATTGCCTCCAGAAAAAAAGAAGTTATAACCTCCCTGTACTCTTCCCTCATCAGGCCAATGATTGAGTAAAACATCCCTTTTGGTATGCACCTTTCCAAAGCACCTGCAGCAGTTGCAGAAACCACAAAGTTCCCTCACAAGGAAAATTAAAGGTCTTCAGCATCTGTCCTATATGGGTCATCTGAAATCACTGTCACTTTATTCTGTTTTATGCAGACTACTCCAGAAGCAATCTCTGCCTTGCATACAGGGAAATCTCTGGCCCTGCTTTATTGGAAATGTTGCATCTCTGTAAGTCAAATGATACTTGAGTTACTCGCTCTAAAGACCTTAACCTGGTATGTAACATTAATAGAACATGCTGGAGGGACAGATTTGTCTCGCAGAGGTTACCACAACTTTGGAACAGACTTCTACTTCATGCCAAACAGAGCACCTCATTGGCCCTCTTCAAATGCAATCTAGACAATTGGATGGGTAACTGTAAATTCACCCCGCGGGCTCCACCTGTGTTCCTTTTGGACAGAGGCAATAGGTGCTGATAATGGAAATAAGAGTAGAACTTGACTAGGCTTGTAATGGCCCTAGGGCCATTAGCCTAGTAACTTCCTATGATCCTATGAATGTAAGTTCACCTATGTCACAAGCGATAATTCAATCAAGGTGTTTAAAAAAAGAAAGAAAGGAAAATAACACAGTATGTAAAATATGTAAATACACAACTTTCTTGGAGGCTGCATACAAACAAGGTTGTCAAAATATCAACACTACATCCCTCATGCATATCACTCACCATACCCACAGATTGTCTTATGCTGGGGCTCATAAAAAGAAAAACTCCCAGTTCTCAAAGACTTCCAAAGCCACCTTAAGGCAACACTGCTCTTCAACAATCAATAAAACACAAACCAAAAACAACTACAAACATCTTGCATAAGCCTACACCCAACATTCCCCAAGTAACAAGTATTTACTTTACCTAATACCCTTCTCATTGGGGACTCCACTGTGTGACACACAGATGCCCCACTCACCAGACTAAACAAGGGCAACATAATGGTTAGTTGCCTATCTGGAGCCAGGATCCACAATATCATGCATGCACTCAAGTCACTGCACTGGACATCCACAACTATGGGCAGAACAGAGGAATCAAACTCCTGTCACACTGCATGAAAGATCTGGAGAGGGTGAATGATAAACAAAATGCAATGCAGTAGAAAGTCAGATGGGAGATGAGTACTTCAAATGCAGATCAGGATGCAGCACAACCAGCCCGCTGTTTCCTTTGAGAAGAAGATAGAAATGAGGAAAGAGTGCAACTGGGTGTTCTAGACTTGGATAAAGCATATGACAAGGTACCAAGAATGGGGATTTATGCAGTCCTGTGATGGTTCAAAGTCCCAGAAACATTGGTAGAATTATTGTAGGCTATGTACAAGGACCCAATGGCTCAAGTACAAACAGTGTTTGGAGTCTCAAAGGAGTTCTCTGTGGGAGTAGGCATGCATCAGGGTTCAGCTCTGAGCCCACTGCTGTTCATACTGGTGATGGCCTACATCAGCAAACAGGTTGGAGGGGACAGATCAACAAAGTTGCTATATGCAGATGATGTGGCATTACAGGCAGACTTTGAGCAAAAACTGCAGCAAAGGATAGGGAAATGGAATGTAAAAGTGAAGGCACATGGAATGAAACTGAGTACAGATAAGACAGTTGTAATTACAGCAAATCGGGGAAATAAGAAGAAGCTGTGAACTGAGATAGAAGGGAAAATAGTACAACAAGTTAACAGCTTGAAGTATCTGGGAGGGTTGATTGAGGAGAAGGGAAGTCTGAATGAGGAGGTCAAAGCTAGAATCAAAGGGGCTGCAGCAAACTGGTACAGTGTCGGATTAGAGAATGCCAAAGAAGCTGAAAAGTAAGGTGTACTAAACATTGCTGTGACCTGTACTACTGTATGGTGCAGGAACCTGAGCAGTAAAAGCAGAGGTGAGGAAGCTAGAGGTGACCAAGATGAAGTTCCTGAGATGGGTAGTAGGATACACACTATGGGACAGAGTAGCTCCAGCTGCAAGGAAAGAGAACAGATTATGGTAGCTTTGGGTACATGTGCAGAAAAGAAGAAGCAGCCTAATGAAGAAGATTTGGGACAGACAGGAAGAAGTCAAGAGAAAATGGGTGCATGCATCAAAGAGATGGTTGAATTGTGTAACAGAAGACTTCCAACAGTCAATCATGACTGTCGAAGAAAGTAGGAGAGTGGCATTGAATCAAGATAGATATGACACCCCAACCACATGTAAAAAGTGGGAAAAAGGAGGAGGATGTTGGTGGTTTATAATGATGATGTTATTTTTTGAATGGAAATGGGAATAGGTAGCTTGCTAATGGGTTAGCAAAACTATTATTTCTGCTATTAAATAATATACTTTTGAGACTGGCTTCTGTGCTGTGAATGCGTATGTAAAGACACCTGCTCTTGCCGTCATATTTGTTTCAAGGGCATTACTTATAAATCCTTATTCCCTTGTATTCCACACTGACTAGGCCTGTCATAGAATGCAATGCCCCTTTGGGATGCATCTCACTGGACACATCAAGCAACTGGATAGACCACAGAGGCCCCTTACTAAAGGGTCAAGGGCTTAAAAACCTGAGCTACCATGAGAGAATGGAAGCTCTAGCCATCATAGATTCTTTCGGGTGCTGGTATTTGCCTCATTATTCGGTCATAAGGGCTCCACTAAGTACAAGATGTCTTATACCTTTATAAATGTAACAGTCCTATGAACACAAGGACTAGGCACCTAAATTTATTTAAACAAAACCAAGTTTGGGAGTTGGAAATGTTAATAATTTGTTTTCCCAGTAAAATAAATTTGAAGACCAGATTCTTTTTTTTTTAATTTGTCACTGATCTTGCTGTAAGACATTTAGGTATTATTACCATTTGCTTGCTTATATAATATCTTGTGTTTTATCATTTTTGCTGCATTTCTACAGCAATGCGTGAGAGCTCCATCCTGCATTCCTCCCCTAAGTGTTCTCTTTTATACAAGTATATCTATCCCATAAGAATTTAAAGAACCTCAAGACAGTACTTGAACCATCATTATGGAGTACAAGTGATCGATCAATTTCTGGGATATCATCCATGTAAATTTAGGCAGCAATACAGACTGAAATGAAGAAAGACATTCTTTAACTGCATTTGTGCTACGATTAAAGTCTCTTGCAAGTGAGGGAAACAAGAAGGGTGCAATGTTCAGCTAGCAAAGGCATTTCCAGTTTAATTCCAGTTTCTTTATTAAGAGTTGGGCCAAATAAATAATTATTATCAGATATAATAGTGAGATTTGTTGATTAAGTTACTAGTTTATATAACCCACACTTTGTAATATGCTACTGCTTGATATGGGACAAGAGGTGAAGCCATTTCAGGTTACTGTTTATCAGAGAAAGTTGCATTTATTTGCTGGCACATAAGCAACAAAACTATATTTATATCTCCATATGTAGCCTAGCCACCCCACCCCCATGCTAAAAAGTGGTATGTGGGACAGTTAAAATGTAAGATTAAGGCTAGAATTATGGAACATTTGGGCGATATTAGAAATGAAAATATAGAAAATCCTGTAGAAGCCCATTTTTGGGAATGTCATGAAGGTAATAGCAAGGAATTGTTTTTTTACTCTTTTGGCTAAAGCTAATTTAGTACTTGTGTGTGTGGACTTAAATGCAGCTTTGTAGTCTTTGGAAAAATATATTAAAATATCATACATAAATACCAAGTGATTTAAATCAGGAATTTAATATGGCAAATGTAATTTAAAAATATGTCTTTATTATTAATACATAGACATTTTATGTGTATTTACAATGTTGGTTGTGGTATTCACAAATGCTTGCTATTAAGTGTTTGGTTGATTAATTAGGTCTGTTATTTAAAGGGTTGTGGTTTGCTATTGCATCACATACCTTGATGGTAAAATGCCAATATACCAGATTGTATGAAGAAAAATAAACCATTTGTTATACATTTTAAGTCTGTTTTTTGTTGCTTAATCCTGTATCCATCATCTTTGGCCATCATTGGGCTTCTCGTTTAAACACTCAAGCAATAGTGGCTCCATTTCTGATTATCAAGAGAAATCTTCTTTCCTAGAGCTAATTATTATATCACCTGAATTCTCAATAATCAAGGTTAAAGTCAAGTGGCAGGATTTCAGAAAGTGAATCCAGTCTCTACTATAAGTGCAATACCAGAGTGAGTAAAAACCACAGCAGATGAGAAGGATAATCATAGAATCATAGAAAATACAAGGCAACTGACCCAGGAAGCCATTAACACCTTATCAGTACCCACCATGGCCTTACCTCCTTTTTTTCAAGGATGGACAGGCCAATCATATCAATGGTTAATTTATTAATGCCTAGCTCCGTTTTGAAGGAAAATAATGAATCACACTACTTAATTTGAAGAAGAAGTTTGCTTTACAGAAGGGTTGGGTGTGGGGTGACAAATCTATGTCTTCACCTAGTTTTGCTTAAATACATTTAGGTGTCTGGTCCTTGTGTTCAGAGGACTGTTTCATTTATAAAGGTATAAGAAGTCTTGTACTTATTTTCATCTTGAAGATGTACCTTTTCCAATGAGTTGTGTAACGTAAAGAGACAAATAACAAAACCAAAGTGAATTAACTGGCTAGTAATTCAATAAACTTGTGAACAGAAAGAAAATGCTACTGGGTCCACTCTGTCCAAAAATTAACTATCTGTTCCATAAATAATTCTACCAGTTAAGCAGTTTTCCTCATAAATAAATAATTCCATCATTTAAGCACTTTGGTCCATAAACTGATCTGGACTTTTTCAGAACTAGCACAAACAGTTATTAAATATTGTTAATATATTATTAAATATTGAAAATCCTGTCATGTGACTTGTGTCACATAACTGCTAAAATTAAAAAAAAAAGTTGTTAAAACTCACTAAAACATTAAAAATCATTTAAAGTATATATGTATAAAGCTAAAACTGAGCATAATACTTTGCCTTAAAATATTTTTTAAATATATATAAAAAATGTTTTAGTACTGACTTTAAAATAAGCACAAGTGTGCTTATAACTTAGTAGCTCTAAATTTTAGCACATCATTAATGTTAACTGTTTCATTCAAACCAGGGGTATTACATGTATTCGGCCTCAGCTATTATTTTAATTCACAATATTTGAGCCACCTCTTACATTAAACTCAACTTTTTCAAGGACTGAGAATAAAACTTGCTTAACATTTGGAATTGAAAGGGCATAAGTGCCTAGGGCACTTTTACAGTCTTTTTCCCTTATGTTGTAATTGTGTTTGAATACTCTTTCACTCAAAGTCATTTTAGTCTTTCCCACATAGAAACAGTTACAGGTTTCACAACAAGCTAAATAGACTACCATTTTTGCTGCACAATTTGTACACGGCAGCTGTAACCATGGCTTAACTATTTGTGTGGTTTCTCTATATTGATCTCATTAATACATGGACACTGACTGCATATCCCTAATTTAAACGGGCCTCTTGAGAAATAATCTGGTTCACACTGCCTTGTACATGTTTTTTTTTTAATTTAGATCCTTTTATAAAAAAAAAAGGGAGCTTCATATTACTTCAACCTTAACTCCAGTGATTTAATATAGTCCAATATTTTTAATGACATCTTTAATTGCCATGGAATCCAAATTATATTGCACAATCACTGCTCTCTTAAAAGGAGCATTAGCCCCACACTTGCTAATTGTGCCACTAACCTCAGTTTGTGGTGTGTTTTGCCTAAAAATAGGTAGAAATGTATAGCACTCGCCAGCTTTAACTTCACTGGCTGTGTGTGCCAACAAATAATCAGGCTAACATATTTCATAAAACATCTTAATTAACGTACCCATTAAATATAAGAATGTGTCATCTACAGACACTATCCTTGAAATCTTCACCAGTCTTCTTCCTTTTATTAATATTTTCTTCTGTTGGTAAGGATGGCAACTACTGAAATACATATATGAGTTAGAAAAGCTAGGTTTGCTTCGAATACTTGACACAACCCTTCCTCTATCTTTAGTCAACAATATGTCTGTGTTGTGTATACTATACCCTTGAGGTCTTCAGAACATGTCTAGAATAAAATACATTTACAAAAATTTCAAATACAGGTTCCAATTCCTTACAAAAATTGAATTGCACGCATGATGTTTTCCCACCGGCATTGCAACATGTTAGCAAAAATGGGCCACACCATCTGCATGTCTATAGTAATCTCCATCAAAATACACAAAAATATTATTTAATATAATTTCATAAATTGTGAGAGAATTATAATATCTACAGCAGAAAGGCGTTCAAATGTCATCATAGCCTACCTACATCATTCCGTACATGTACTACAAGGAATAACAGCAAACAATTCTTTGATATCAATAGTTACCAAAATTATGTTATATTGATTTAATGGCTAAAAGAATGGAAAAAGTGATGCCAAAATTGATACATATAGATCAATGGGTTTTGTGGAGGGGTGGCAGACACTTGACAACATTAACAGAACAGCAATGCTCCAGAGGGAAGCAGAATGTAAGAAAATACCACTATTGTCGGTAGGTCTTGATGCAGAAAAAGCATTTGACAGAGTAAGCTGGGACTCTATGAGCAGAGCAATGGAAGCATTTGCATTCCCTGAAAAAATTTAAGGTTCATTAGGAGGATATATGAGGGACTGGAGGTGAAAATTAAAGTGGGTGGGGACCTCTCTGATAATCTCTGCCTGAGCAGAGGAACCAGGCAGGGATGTCATCGCTCCCCTCTGTTATTTGCATTATATTTAGAACCATTGGCAAAGAAAATAAGGGGTTCAGAAATTCAAGGATATAATTGATATGGTAGTCAAGAAAAGCTGGCTCTATTTGCAGGTGACATAATTTTATACCAGACAAAAGCAGAAAGGGACATTACAGTACTGTGGAACATACTGACAGAGTTTCACACCTTTTCGGGATACAGAATTAATAAAGCTAAAACAAAAGTTATAGGGGTAAACTATGTACCCACATACAAATTGGTTCAGCAATATCCTTACTTATGGGGACATGAAAAAATGAAGCATTTAGGGGTATGGATTAAAAATGATTCCAGTGTGGCAGCTAAGGATATGTGGGAAGAGACTAAACAAAAGATAATACAAAAACTAAGGAAATGGAACATCTGTTATATGGATATCGATAGTAAGATACAAGCAGTTAAAATGCTTTTAGTCTCTTTAGTTTTATACACAGGTCAGGCATATTTTTATCAACCAGAGGAGAAGTTGTGGATAGTATTTAATAAAGAGATAAAGGATTTTATATGGGAGGGGAAGATGGCAAGTGTAAGTGGGATACACTTATTCTTCCAGTAGAACAGGGCGGATTGGGATTACCTGAGATGAAGGGGTATTTCAGAGCAACACAGTTAAGGCTTCTATACATAGCACAAGCAGAAAACTATAATTCAAAATGGAAAGAGATGATGATGAAACAGGGAGGAAGCTCAAGTAACAGGGAGAGACTGGGATTTTGGATGCAGACCTTTAAAGTGAACAATAATAATGATACAGAATACTATATTCATAAAGTACTGCACTGTCAGGGGTGCTGGGTGAGCAAATTGGAGTAACTAGGGAAATAATTTTTTGAGCTATGATACAGAATCGGAATTCCCTAGACATAGTAAAGCCTTGCTGGGTCTAATTATGATGGCTGCCAAAAAAAGCAATGACTAGAAAATGGAAATCAAAGTGTAAAACAATTTTACTAGAAATAATGAAAATATGGGGTGGAAGGATGGCATAATGGTTAAAGTGTTCACCTTACAAACACAAGGTGCAGGGTTTGATTCTCACATGGGGTAATTGGCTAGGCTTAAAATGGACTCCAATGACAGTTAGCCTTGTACTAACCTATGAACCAATAGTAACAGAGAAAAAACAACTGGAACTGGGATCTTTGGAAAAGGATAGGAGCAAATTATATATCTAAAAATGGGAAATGTGTGATCAATACATGAAGAAGAGGAACAAGGTTTAAAAGAAGGCAGGATTTGAATGAGCTATGCAATGAATGACTGGATATATTAAAAGTGATGTATAATGTTTGCAGATGCAGTTGTGTTGGCACAGTTTGTAAGGTATAATGTTTGCAACTGAGATTGTATTGTTATGGTTTATTTTCATTTATATAAATGTAAGATTGTCTATGTTATACATGAAAATTCAATAAAGTTTTTTTTTTAATTATATTATTAGTTTAGGTTTTCCCCTATGCCTTTGAGTATTTCATAGACTGCCCCTGTTCATGTCAAAGCCCAGGTTTAGATCCTTAGATTGTGTGGTCCTCATGCAGTTTGCCTTGCGAATGTGAAACAGTTCCATCAGGAATGGATTTGAGAGTGTTTTGTAGGTCAGGCATAGATCGGTAAGAGACAGAGTAAAAGGACAAAGCTTTCAGATGATCTGCATAGGACATGTTATTTACTCCCTATATTTTTTGTAAGGAATCTCTGAGACCACTCTAGCTCTTGCAAGTGCCTGGTCAATCCATGCCAAAAGGTGCATTGTACTTGATTATTGGTCTAATGAGGGCTGAGTACAGTGGAAATATAATGTCCTTGGATCTGAATGCCATGCTTTTACTTATAAGCTGTGCCACACAGAGGGACTTCCTCACCACTGTGGACACATGGTGGTCAATGTTCAGGCTACTGTCTATCAGTGTACCTAGAACTCTCACCTCTGAGTCCATCCTTAAGAGTGTGCTATTGATGTTGCAATCTGCAGGGGTACTTGACTTCCCAAAGAGTATAATTATGCATGTTTTTGCATTTAGTTTTAGGTCATGGCTCTGCCACCAATCATTTGTCTGAGTCAGAGCCTTCTGAAGGATATCTACATCATTGGGGAATACAGTGATTGCCCCCAACTAGCAATCGTCAGCCAAAAGTCCTCTACATTAGCCTTGACTTCAGAGAAGTATATTCTGACTAGGAGAGGTCCCAGCACTGAGCTGTGTGGTACACCACTAGTAACTGGCCTCTTGCTGGATCCGAATTCTCTCACTCTAATAACATGTGTCCTGCCCATGAGCCATTTGGCCATCCATCTGGTGACATAGGGATTTATGCCCAGTTTTGTGAGTTTATCTATAATACCCAAGTAGGGAATTGTGTCAAATGTCAGGTCAAGGTAGGCAATATGCACTCTTTTACCCTCATCCATGACCCTAGTGGCTTTCTCAAAGAAGTCCACCAGACTGAACAGGCATGACCTGCACTTGACAAAGCTGAACTGGGTTGGGTCCAGTGTTTGGAGGTTTCTTATGTCGTGATTTATCAGGTCCATGATTATTCTTTCCAAGACTTTGCATATAAGACAAGTCAAACTTTGGATCTGTAATTTCCTGGGTTTGTTGATGGTCCCCCTTTATGCAGGGGGATGACTGTTGCTGTCATCCACTCCACAGGGACAAAGCCCGTCTGGAGGCTGTAGTTAAATAGAGATCCTAGTGGGCCAGATAGGTCCTGTTTCAAGCAATTTAAGAGGCATTCTGGGATATTGTTAGAACCCATGAAAGCCATGTTTTTGGCTTTAAAGAGTGCAGTGGTGACTTGTTCTTTTGTAATAACTGGTAGAGGAATGGTGGAGGCTATTTCTTGGGGGTAAACGAAGAAGATGGGGAGGTGAAATCTGAGCTGAATTTATTGGCCAGCATATTGGCTATATTTTTTAGCTGGATATAGGTGATGTCATCTGCACATTGCTGGGTATTACCTTTAAGATTGCATACATAATTGAAAAAAACTTTATGGTTATCTTTAGCTTGAAAGGCTATTTTTGTCTCAAAATTTGCTTTTGAAGACTTGACTAGTCCCCTGATTTGCTTGTTTAGACTAATAAGAAAGTTTTGCTATGCTGTGCACACTTTCTCTTACTTCTAAACAGGATCTTCTTTCTTTTTCTTTTGTTGAACAACCTATTTATACCAATTTCAGCAGCACTCAAATTCACATTAACTTGTCCATCTGCACCATTTACTGGCATCAGCTGTGACAGTTGTTGGATAAATAAATTTAAATTTCCCAGCCAGAAATTGACATCAGACAAGGCATTAGTAGACTGTATATTTCCACTAAAAAGTTATTGTGATGGCATACTTCAAAAGCAATGAATAATGAAAACATTTTTGCATTTTTTTCTAGCTTTGTATCTTATGGGGAAATAAGACAGCTACTTATTAACAGCAACACTGTGCCTATGTTATTGCTTTTACCTTTGGAGGAAAAAAGTGCAATTAGCATCATGGGAGGGGTTTATAGCAATATTTACAGTAAGCGCAACAAAAAGAAGGGAGGGGACTGCTAAAAGTTACTAATACCCATCAAAAAGCGAATTACTGGGTTCACACAATAACATGAACCATGGAAATAGTCCAAAAATAATCCATAAACTGATCTGCACTTCCTGAGCACTGCTGACTCAAACAGAAATCAAGTGATTAAATATTGCAAATCCTTCCATATGACGTGTTGTATGACTGCTAAAATTATTAAATACATATTTTATTGAAACTGAATAAAACACTAAAATGCACGTATTTTAGTTAGTTTTAATAAAGTATTTATTTAGCATTGTTAGCAGAATTTTAGCTTGGCACAAGTCTCATGACAAGATCTGCAATATTTAGTCACTTGATTTCTTGTTTGAGTCAGATCTCAAGAAGTACAGATCAGCTTATGGATGGAAGAGTCTAACTGATGGAATTATTTATGTAATGAACAGACTATTTTTGAACTATTTCCATGGTTCAAGTTCTTATATGAAGCCAGTAGCATTTTCTTTTTTGTTTATAAGATAAAAGGACTTTCCAAGATGGAATTATACACCTATGTTTCAATGTCTTCCATTGCATTCTCATTTTGAAGTGGAATATTATCTATACCATAAGCTGGAGGAAGGGATTGTCTGCCAAATGCTGCAATATTACACTTATTGGCATTTAATTTAAGCCCATTTTTAGTTCACCACTTATTAACAAATGTAAGTTCATGTTGGAGCACCTGTGTTTTGGAGGGGTTCTTGAGGATGACACCCAGTTTACAAGCATCTGAAAACCTGGTTAACCAAAGAAGTTTGTTTGTGATCTGGAGATCAGAAATGGAGATGTAATAAGAGGTCCAAAGACAGATCCCTGGGTAACTCCAGTTGACACCTCCATGCTCTCTGAAAAAGCACCTTTTCGCACTGACTGTGCGGGTTCTGTCCTTCAGCTAATTTGTAATCCATCCAACTACACAGGAGTCAATTTGGAGTACAGTTAGTTTGTTTATTATGTTGGCATGAGGTATACTATCAATTGCCTTTTAAGGCCAAGCAACAAATTAAACAAATCTGATGTCTGCACACGCCTGGGCCAAACAGAAGCCAAACATAGTCTGTGCATAGGCTGCCCAAGGGTTGGTAGCATAAATTTTAAGTTCAAACAAAAGTAATTGAAACAAAAAAATAATCACCTGGATTCAGCAAGCTCTGCATGGAGTGCAGGAATAGTGCAAGAGCTGCTGCATGCAATATGGCCGACGAGTGGTCCAGGATCGAGCTCCCAGGATGTAGACGAGTGCTCCTACACTATTCCCGCATGGACACCACTGCTATATGCTAATTACCTCATTTGCTGGTTAAAACCATGCAAATGAGGTGAATTAGCGATCCAGGAAGCAGGCAGGCATCTTTGCAGGAATAGTGTAACCTGCAGAAATGCATTTGGTTACTAACAAAATACATTTCTGCAAATTACAAAATGGAGGCATGACAGCTTGAAAGAAAGCATGTATTCAATGTAGTAGGTATGCCAATGGCCAAATATATGGCCACTGGCATGAAAAATAGTTGCAATATTATAAAAAATATTTTTTGGCCAATCTCAGCCATTTAAGCATAGAGCAGCGAAGCGTAAACGGGATTGCCACAAAAATAAGGAAAAAAAAGGGGAAAATAAGCTTTTATACCCAAATCAGCATTTTGCCATAATAGTCAATGGCATACATAAGACAACAGTACCAGGGAATAGTGGTTGCTAAGGGGGGAGGCTCAGTGTGAGTGTGGTAACTATGAATTAGCATTCTGGTTTATGTAAATGAGGGGATTGATACTGAATCACAGATTTCCTCTTAGTGCTAGCTTGCACCCAACCATGTAGGTGCAGCAACACCATTGTATAAGAGGTGGATGACCTCATAAGAGGGGGTGTCATGCATGCTGTAAGCTTATTGGAGATGTGTGGTCTGTGTTTGCCCTTAGCTAAGCAAAGCTGAGGAAGGAGGTGTGTCTCACATTGTTGAGCACTGTTTTCCCTGCTTAAACAGGTGTGTGCACTGCTCACCGGGTTTTAAACAAACAAAAAAAAAACAGGACATAGCAGCTCTGTTCACATCTGAGCAGTGGGTATGCACGGCACACCTTGGGGCTTAAACGGGAAGGCAATGGGAAGGGAAAATAGCAGTAGGAAGGCAATCAAGGAGAACTAGTATAGCTGGCAGGTGAAATGTATCAGAATCAGCCAATTACACAGGCAGCAGGCCCAGCACACTACTATAAACTATACAAACACCTTTCAGTCTGTTTTTCCCACAAACTGTACCCCCACCGGTGTATAGAGATGGGGAAATTTTACCCGACAAAACTAACAAAATATTAGAGGCTGCATACACATCAATATGTACAAGAGGCTGAGGGTGGTGAGGATGTGAATGCTGATGACCATCCCACAGTGAGGAGGAGGAGGAGAGGGTACAGACCCAGGGTAACTTACCAGGGGCTACATGATTGGAGATAGTGGAGCACTATAGGGTGGACAGGGACATTCTACAGCAAATTGTTGAGCTGTGTCGGCCCCGCCTCACACACAGAACCAGCAGAGGGGAACTCATCCCAGTGGATACCAAGGTATGTGTAGGCTTAAGAATACTAGCCACAGGTACCTTCCAAAGGGCAACTGGGGATATCATGGGGATCTCACAGGCATCAGCATTCAGGGTACATCACCAGTTCCTGGATGCCATCTCAGCACATGCCAGTCAGCACATATATTTCCTCAACACCCCTGAGGTGTTAACCAGCAATATGCATCTCTTCCACCAAATAGCAGAATACCCTGAGGTAGTGGGTGCTATACACTGCACGCACACACACATCAAAGCACCACCCAGCAAGCAGGGTAGGGTCTACATCAACTGCCAGGTCATGTGCGATGCCCAGGGCATTATCTTGAACATCTGTGCTGGCAGCCCTGGAAGCTATCATGACTCCCACATCTGGCATATGACACAGCTGTACCAGTCATTTGCCAGTGGGGATATCCCATATGGCCACTTAGTGGGGGATGCTGGCTACACATTGGAGCCATGGCTGATGACACCCCTCAGAAATGCACAGAGTGACTCAGAGGAGAAACTATCAGAGTCTGCCCATGTAGGCAGAAGGAGGCATGCCCAGTATGCCCAGGCCTTGGCAAAGAGGCAAAGCATAGCACATACACTGACACAGTAGGGACCCAGGGAATGACACCTGTCTCTGACTCACACATACAGAAAAAGGGATGCAAACATGACACTACCTGTGCTTTACCATGTATAGGGAGTGTACTATGTGCATCTGACATAGTCAGCCCTCCAGCACCGTCCTCAGTACTGGCCCAGCCACAAGGTAAGTCACTCTTCCTATCAATTACTGAATGGAGTAGTATGTTCTAATAGTTCTATCTATGGTATGGATGCAAGCATGCAAGAGAATCGGGGGGCTGAATGGGATGGCTGCAGATACTAGACACCTATATGGGCAGCATGAAATCCATAACAAATACTAGTGTCACCATACTAGGCAGTACTAGACAAGGTGACAAATCCCACTGCAGTACATGTGGTGGTGCAAATGTGTGTCCATAGGACACACACATGCATGTCAGGGAGGCTCACATACCCACGACCAGCCTCAGCCAGCAGGACAGGTGTAGATGACCATAAAGGAAGGCTGGGCTAAAGCCTCCAAATGATGGCAATGGTGAACAGCCCCCCCTACACAGACAGACTACTACAGGTCTGGCAGTTGTATGTTAGTTCTGAAGGGTAAGAAGTCTGAAACTGAAATGTAGGTCAGTAAAACCTAAGATCTGTACTTTACTGATATGCCTCCAGTCTGCATGATAGGTCAGAATAAAATATGAAATGGAATCCAACAGAGTACCTGAAATACCAGTACAATCATAGCAAATGTTTAGAGTCAGCAGGTGTGCCCCCCCCACAATTCTATGTAGAAATGCAGTAACATGTAAGTGTGAGGAGTAATATTAGTGGAGCACAGATTACCCGAGCTGACCCAATCTACAGGATAGATCGTTGTATGTGTACAATATGCAGGGGTCTGTGTGTTAGGTTGTTGTGTGTTCAATATTGTCTGGAAGTGGTCAGCATGTAGGCATAGAGGGTTGTGTCTCGGTGGCCTATGGGCAGTACTGTGGCTGACAAGGCCATGTTCAGACAACTGCAGTGGCAACCATAATGCTTCTCAGCAATACCCATGTCAGCAGTCGTCCATACTCACTGTCCAGATGTCAATATCTGTCACCGTCTGAAAGATGGACATGCCATGAATGTGGGCCCATACATACACACAGTACACAGGTGGAAGTATCCTAGAAAGAGTGCATACAATGTACCTGTCAACTGCACACAACTTTGGAATTGTAGATACAGGTTAGCAGCACATTAGTTGTCCGTGTAGTATGGAATACTGATGTAGTCTGGCCAATCACTGGCAGAGTAATGAGAGACTGCCTATGTCTCTGCATGAGGCAGCATAAGGTAAATGTCCCAGGTATATCTGTGAGTCAGCTGCAAGTAGCTTCCATATCACACATGCACTCAGCTCACCCCACTATCAGCCACAGGTTTATCACAGGTCATATCCTTGCTGTTGGGAATGAGTACAGTATGACCCCACTTCTGTATGGGAATACCCACAGAATGCAGCATACTGAAGAGGTGTCCTATGCAGGTGTGTCCCTAGCTGTAAGCAGTATCCTGCCTGCATCCAGACCAATGGATCAATATGGACAGGAACTACTGCCATTAACACCTCACACACTTACCCTGTCACCCCAGGGGAATCCACTGGCTCACAGCCTGGGAACGTAGGACTGACAGAATGCACTGGCCTGCTACATATGGCCTGCACCACTACCAAATGGCCTACAGTCAGTCGTCTGCCAATGGCCTGTGCCTCACCCATAGTGCCAATGTATGGTATCTCATGGGGTCCCAACTAACAACCTAACACAGTTAACAGAACACAAATGCAAGGCCATGTCGACAAATCCCAGTAGCATGCCCATGTCTTACTGCATGAACTGTGGACCAGTCCATAAATACTGCTGGGATGAAGGGCCAACTATAGGGATACTTCTCAGATATCACTTGCATAATGTTAGGAAGAGGATAGAATAACAAAGTGGGGGGTGTAGAAGCATAGACGTCATGGAGTGTGTGAAGTATGAAACTCTAATGTGTGCCCATACTACCCCTGCCTGCAAACCCAGTAATGGGTGGCTACAAACCTGTTTGTAAACCACAATGTGAAGGGGAACTGACCAGATATATGAGCTCTGCCTCTGGGTAACCTGGGTGAATCTGTACATCTGAGAGGTATGGCCACAGCAGGATATGGCCATTCTGTTAAGTCGATATATGTATAAGAAGGGAATCCTCAGCCACCATAGTACCAAGGTGCTGGAGCATTTACACAGACCCATCAGCAAGTGTCTGTAGCTACCCCTCCAGAATGGCAAGAGTGTGCAAGAAAGTGTAGGCTGCAGACCACAATACTGGACTCAGCTTCATTCATCTTGTATTTCCCAGTAAATAACTGTGAGCAAATAATTATATCTGTCAGTAGTTGATGACATAATACATCACAGTGTAAAACAGTGCATATGTCTGAATGTCTCTGCTAACACCAACCATGTAACACAAGTAGGACAGACAGCAATCGTTACAGTATCCCCCTGTCGCCCATTGTGACTCCATATTGTCAACCTATTTACAGATATCCTGCAGAAACAGGTTGCTTGCTGTAGGTGTAGAGCACCAAACCCTGGACTGGAGTACAACCCTACCTGGAATGGATTCACACACTCAATACAGAAGGTCATACTGGGCATGCTCCTACACTTAGAGAAATGAAGCCTATGTCTGACAACACAGTGGACTATACATATCTGTCATTCGCAGATGACTGTACACACACACCAAATTGTACACCATTTATACTTCACACACACATTGGATAGGAATACTCACACATATCCAAGGCCAACACACTATAATATGTCAAACATACACACACAGAGATGTGGGGAAGAGAGAGACAGACTCTGCTCCTCCAGTTAATATGTGTTAGGACAGAAAGGAGGGTGTGAATGCATCAAATGTGTGAGCTTATCTACTCCAGTATTCATGATATATCCTTATTTTCATGGCTTTAAACACCCCCTTTGTCAGACTTGGTCCACATTTCTTGCAATAAGGAGTTCTGTGTATACCTCTCGACTGACCAGATTGTTTCAGACTGTCCATGTTTATTTCTCATATTTCTGCTGTATTCAACAGGATCATTACTGTGATTTGTGTTTTACTTCACTATGATGATTTTATGATGTCTGTCAGTAACTGATGGCGTACATGTCAGTTTCAGAAGAGCCTTCCTTCACAACATGTAGGTTCATAGGTTGGTACTAGACTATCGGCCCTAGGGCCTATACAAGTCTAGCCATAAAAATCTATTGAAGTTGCCTGACTGGGAATTGAACCCAGGCCATGGTGGTGAGAGCACCAAATCATAACAACTAGACCACCAGGGATCCCCCTGTTGACACAACCCCTGCTACTATAGCAACATTCTACATTTATAATTGCAATGCTTAAATTACGTTCCCTTGCACTAAGAAGTTGAGAGTTATGGTGCTGAGGTATGACTCCACTACATGTTATGAGGATATGTTTTATATATATATATATATATATATATATATATATATATATATATATATATATATATATATAGATAGATATATATATATATATATATATATACATACCTCTCAACCTGGAATCATCAAAAATCTGGACAAGGCCCATGAAAAATAGGTACAAATCTGTACGCTGATTAACATAAAATTTGCAAACACAATTACATAACCCCACCCACTCCAATGGAATTGTGGGATAACAACTTTCAAATGCAAACTGAAGAACAGACAACCAAAATATGGCACCAGAGTACCCCTGCAGTCATTCCAATGTCCCATTACCTGGCTATTTCACCCTATTTACCATAAACACTAATGTGTGCATACTGCTTTACTTCTACAATGATTATTTGGATTTTATTTTCACATTTTATAGCAAAATGCACAAACAGAAATAAGTGTAGGCTAAACAAAGCAATATTGCCTCACAATGAAAATAGACTTGGCATTAAAACTTCTCTGGCCTTGAAACTCACATTCATTGAAACAGCATTGAAACCCACACCACATCCAAAGAAAATTCATCTGGCCAGTGGTGATAAAGATTACCTTTGGGCTGTTTTCAAATCATAGGCCCCTTACACACACACACATACACACACACACACACACACACACACACACACACACACACACACACACACACACACACTTGAACCAATAGAGCAGCTAATAGACTCAACTCTTTGCTTTAACGGTGCATTGCACCGTTATTTTATTCTACCTGTCACTGCAACCTTTGCTCTTTTCCATGGTAAAGACCAGCTTGTTTTATGTTTCCTAGAAAGCCTTGGAATATCTCTTGCTTAACAGCTTGTTTTATGTTTCCTAGAAAGCCTTGGAATACCTCTTGCTTAACAATACCACTGCATAAACACAACCACAGTTTTTATAGTCAGTTGCATTACTTTAACTTAAACAACTGTAAAGTAAATGGATGTTGTTACTGTCAACTTAGATCACTATATAAATTAACAACTACATTTTTACTAAAAACTGTAATTCCTGTATCATTGCCGTAAAGGGTCAGTCAGAGTCATGACTGAAAGGGGGTTTTGCACAAGCTCATTTAGTTGGTCAACAAACAAAAATAAAATAAAAAAAATACACATTAACCAATATCTATCTAAGAATATATATATATAGAGAGAGAGACAGACAGACAAATACACTCATGCACAAAATATTGGCAATAACCTAAAACTCCAGTACTACCCAAAGTACAAACCTATAAGTGAAACATATGTACATGTTTCTTGCAGGAGGTAATCCCTGCTGCATTCCTATGTTGGTAGGGGCTTTCCCCCTATAATCCCTAGAATTTTGTATGCCAACTCCATGGTCAGGTCACACAAACATGAGAAAGTCAGTAATCTCTCAAAAGAAAGAATCGCTGCTGGCATGCACTACCAACCATACCAGCAGCAGTTTCCCAAGCAAAAACACTTACTAGCATTCTCTTTATTCTTAAGCTCCTACTTTCCCCAAAACATATGTAGCAGTTGAGCAGTACCGTTCACAACACTATTCAACTTTCCAATGTGTCATCAGCATTTTGTACACTTGATATTCTGTGATTTACTAAAACTCAGTCAGCCAAATGAATATTTAGTATTTTGCAATACACACACACACACACACACACACACACACACACACACACACACACACACACACACACACACACATACACACACACACTTAGCTCTGCAGTTAAAAGTGCATTGCATTTGCTTACTGTTTACTGTGTTCTGGCCTGAATAGCAGAGTAATTCCGGAATGGCGGTTCTGCAAAGTAATCTTCCTGTATGGCGGCTCTGCAAAGTAATCCTCCTGTGTTCGGCTCTGTATGAGTTAAGTAATCCTGCCGTGACTCCTGTTCTGCCTGAAAACAGCAGAAGTACATCTTCGCGGCTTCTTAAGTAAATCTTCCTGTCCTTCTATTCATACACAGCAGCACAGCATGCTGATGGATTAATCTTCCTGTCCTACTATTCAAACACAGATGGGCGGCATCCTGAGGGAGCTGACATCATCACGCACATGATGACATCACCTCCGAAAGTGTGAAAATTTAAAAAATAGATCCAAAAATTCAGAAATAATGGAGTGCCAATCAGAAATCATGGCGCCCCATTATTGGGACCCCAACACTCGGTAAAAAACGAGTTATTCGGGACGGTTCAGAGGTCTGATAATATATATTATATATAAATATATATGTGTGTATGCATATGTGTATATATATATATATATATATATATATATATATATATACACACACATATGCATATATATTTATATATATGTATATGTATATATATATATATATATATATATATATATATATATATATATATATATATATACACACATATCCATATCCTTGTTATATGTAAACATGAGTGTTGTATATACCTTCTCAGATGTATCCCACCATATTTATCTGCTATGTGTACATTTAGATATAAAAACATGACTGATTCAACACTATTTTCACTAACAAGTAGTAAACAATTGTAGTAGTCAAAGCAGTTGTTCACTACTATTCAGTACGTGTACAGAATGATATATTTGAACAAGTAACAGACATTTTTGCAGCTCAGATGGCTTAATGGATAAGTGCTTTGACTATAGTCTAGAGGTTCCTGGGTTCAGGACCTGCAAAGGCTGTTTATTTTGTTGCTAGGCAGAACAAGGACTTTTGGATACAGAGTGGTTAAGGCAGTTTTGGGCAGCCTTAAGCGTGTTTGTGCAGGTTTGCACAACAGTAAGCAGTGCTAACGTACGGTTAAATGAATACGCACTTACACTGTGTAGGCTTCTCTTACCAGTGCACAAATCTGCTTAGCATTTACATTTAAGCAATGCTTGCACCTGCTAAGCATAACTCAGCCCTGCTAACCAGTGATCACATTCCAGTCTGATACAATAGGGTAATGACATCTTTAATAAGTGTATTTAATTCCATGTACATAACATGCTTCTATGTGCTGTCATTACAGTAGCAAGGGGTGTGAGTATACTGTATGGGACACCTGAGAATACATGGGTAGTACCACAATCTTTTCTCTTTGTATGCATTTTATACTTGGGTGGTATCCCAGGTTATATGCAGTCACACTTGCATGTATTGTGTCATTACATTACTACTTTTAACAGTGCTTTTCCATGTAAGAGTAGATTGCAGATTGTAGTACTGGAACCATACACCCCTGCATGCAAAGCTGGACTCTTAAGTACTGACTATCGTGTTCTTGGTGTTTGAGCTGTATGTTTTTTATGTATATTCTACTGGATATTGATCTGATATGTTGATATTAACTGTAGACTACTATGTTTTTAGGACATGCCATTAAGGACTGATGTCATGTAATAATGGCATATCTATCAGTTTCAGATGTCTATCTGTCAAAACATTCATCCTAATGCATAACCTGTTGGCTAGCTACTTTCTGTCTGCCCTCTGTACAGATGTGCAGATGTCAGGTATTCATCTTGGCTGTTTACAGGCAATCTCTGATTGACTGACACTGACATGTCTGCCCAGCTGTGTTATGAATGCCACAGCTAGGAAACCCCACTCTGTATGCACCACATGCCATGGATACCTCAACCAGACTACCACAGTCAACAGAACATGTTTGGGTACAGGTCCCTAACCCAGACACTGGCCATGTTATGCAATATATGTTGCATACATGTCAATTGGAGTACCTCACTGGCCCTCTTCAAGAGAAAACCAGATACATGGATGTTGAATCTTTCACCCTGGGGATCACTCAAGTGGCATCAGTTGATAGATGGCCTGCTGACAAATGTCTGGTGGCATGATACCAGTGTACTCACATGCCCTACTCTTCTCATCTCTCCATGGACATTAGCCTAGTACACACCTAGGAACACCTGCACCTATGGACCTCAGTACTGACAAATGTGTCTGTGTGCATTATTGAGTATAAAAGTGTTTGTGTGTTTGTAAACTTGTAGTTGAAAATACTCTGAAAGCCTTCTCACCCACTACAACCCCCCCCCCATTGCTATACTTAGAAAGGGCTGCTACTGTAATTCACATTAAATGTACCTTGTGACACTCTTCACCCTATGGGCTACCTGGAGCTTGCAGTACCATTATAACACTGTTCTACAAATGGGTAGATAGGCATGGGTTACCCTCTGGGTCCTGGCAAATGTGAGTATGTGTGTGTATGTGTATGCAATTGTGAGTGTGCATATTTGTAGGAGATATGATTCTGTGGCCACATTCTCCAAATACACTAAACTTTCCCATACATTATAAGGGATGGTGATGTTGCTGACATTAGGAGAGCCATGACAAAACCTTCACCCTACTATCCCTGTGGCATGTGCAATAAATGCATATCCCTGTAGTAGCAATAATTAGACAGACAAGGGTTTGTATTGCAATCCTGGTCAATATGTGATGTGGGTATGTCAGAGCATTATCATGGATTTCAGTGAGTACAATATCCAATGTGGGGTGGGGGTGCTTGGTATACTGTCTTTACACCATGGTACCCCCAGGACATGTCCCAAGGTCCACTGTATGAGGACCACTGTTACCATCAACCATACAGGTAACTGATGACACTATCCAGCCCAATGATGCATGTTCTTTGTGCAAAAACTCTGTAACAGTATGGATTCACTGACAAGGTAGCACTGCTAAACCCAGGTCTGTCAAATGTATCTATGCTGTATGTGTTTGTCAATGTATATATATGACAGTATGTTATACTATGTATTGTCCATAAACATACAGTACATCCCCCATTACCATACTATACAAGGCCTGTTGATGTTGTCCACTTTACAGGAAGCTTGGGACACACCTCATCCTACAAACTCTGTGGTGTGTGCAATTAAGGCCAAACACATTAGTAGCAATAAGTACCTAGGTAGGGTTCTATTCTCAGTGTTGCCAAGTAAGTGTATGTGAAGGGATATACTTCAGTTTGCAGAAAATATATTTCCCAGGAGATCATTTGTCCGAGAACTAACTGGCTAATGGTAACATTTCAAAGCAATCATCTTGTGGAAATTCATTCCATCAAAACTAGTAGTGGATGTGTAAATGCCCTCTTTCCCACTGTACAGCTGTACAGCGATACTGGAGTTGGTATATATAGTTGGGTGTGGTTGTTGTGGGCACAGCCACCCACATTGGGGTTATTGTTGTGCGTGTTCCCCCGCTTAGTGTGCTGTTATACTGTACAGTTTATGTTAAGAGGTTAAGTAGTTGTTAATCACACTATGTGTGCTTCTACGCCACCCCACACCCTCCAAAGTGGGGGGCTGTGCCCCCCACACCAGCACACCTATGCTTACCAACTCCAGGATTGCACTACATTGGGGAAAAGGACATATAACCTGCCAGTGCCATTTTCAATGACATTAAACTGGCAGACTGATTATTTACTGATGTGATGTTTTGGAAATTTGGTCTTGGTGGAAATACATAGGCTAAAATGAGTTCTCTGCAAAATGAAGTACATCCATGTGAACAGTATTCTCTATGTATTGCATCAACACAAAAGCCTCTGTGTGTGTGTTATTCACAAACATTTGGTGTGTGCCACCCAGTACACTTACCATTGTCCACTGTAGAAGAGCTGCTTACATCAGCCACCATGCACTCACCTGTATACACCCCCTCAGACCTATCAGCAATGTGGCACAAGCAGTAACTGTTATACAGTCCTGTTACTTGTGTTCAGCTGTACCCGGGATATGACACAGTCAATGTGTCACCACAGTGCCACACCCCTTCTAGGAAACAACAGCAAACCAACATCCTCCTGACACATAGACACTTAGAACACAAACAGAATACATTATGGAGACCACAATCAGTCAGTGTTAATAACAGCTATAATGCATCATGGCTGGACAGCTACACACCCTGACATGTAAGTATTAAACATTCCAGCTGACAACATGTTAAACAGCATTACATTGCTAAACTTTAGTACATTTACCCTGTGCATCAGAACCATATTAGTATGTCCCTGCATCGATGGTATGGATGACAGGGATGTGGCACAGGTATCATCATATGCACAGGGTGTGGTGTGGTTTTGTCAGGGGCCTAGGCTGAGCCATTTGGTTGACATCATGTGTGTGGGTTAGGGGGTTCTTTACTAAATGGCCTGTGCAGATGTGGTGTGTGTAGGTATGGAGATGCCCTAGCTGTGTTGGTGATGTGTGTGTGTGTATGTGTGCACACAGTTCTACCATGTGGCTGCCCTATACAGGAGTATGTTGGACAGCTGTGGACCATACATGGCAGGGTGTACAGTTCACTGTGTCTGGCCATGGGCACGGGAACTGTGCCTGCCAGGGGTTGCACGGGTGCCACCAGGCAGAAGCCGAGATATGGTACTCTCCCCTGACAATGACAATTTTCCACTGGATCCGTGTCCCTGTTGGAACTGACTAGGACCACTTGCACATGGCCTGCTGCATTGCCATGTGGACAGCACCCCCCCTGCAGTGCTGGTACTGACACTACAGGAGCAGACGTGAGATGTTGCACATCCATGTAGACCTCCACCTGTTGGTGTTGCTGACCTACATCCATGTGGCCGATGCCCTACTCCCACCGCATGCTCTACCACAGACATCACACGGTCAAGTATTCCCATCATCTCACCCAACCATCTATCCATGACCACTGTAAAATAATGGTGGGCATCTGCAAGATCATGGATGTAGTCACATACAGCAGGAAGAGTAGCCCTCTACAGCTTCAAACTATCACTGGTGTAACATTCCATATGTGCCTGTGCCTCCATGATGGCCCGAAACATGCAGCTGGTGACACCTGCTGTGGCACTTCTGCCAGGGGCATGATGGCCAGCAGCCCTCCTATGACCACCCCTGTACATCTGCCTGTGTGGGACCTCACCGGTCATCCGGCTATAGCTGCTGTGTACAGACACACTTGCCATAGTCACCACACTTTCCTGTTCCATGGCACCACCCGCCAACTGTCCGTCATCTATGGCCACTGGTGATGGGGTATGTATGGGCATTGTGACCGTGTGTGGGGATGGGGTGCCTCACTATGCCTATCATCATTGTCAGAGTCTGTATGGACACTCACATCAGTTTGCCTGCAGGAGGGACCCTGACCCACCTAGCCACCTGTGAGGGGCAGACAAGAAATGTAAATTAAGACCTGTATGTTATGATTTACTTCTACACACACACACACACACACACACACACACACACACACACACACACACACATTTACAGGTGAGGTGGCACAAAAAAATTACACAGACCTCTCATTACCCAACAGTCAACATGCATGACATATGGCATTCAACAGCATGCACTGCAACCATACTCAATCTTTGTTACCAACATTATACATATCTGTGATGCATGAGTTGTGTTAGTAGGTGATGCCTCTTCTCCTGGAACACACTGCACGCATGTACACAGTATTGCTGTGCACCTGTACAGCACTCTGGCATGTACTGTGCACCATACCTCATAAGTGTACAGACCATTTCTGAATGTGTATATGTGTGGCAGCTATGTTTGCTCTGTTGCTCACAGCCCCTTTGTGTTTGCCTGACACATACCTGGGATAATATGAGGACTGATGTCAATAATTAATGCCTGACCTTTGATTTGCAGATCTCATCATCAGCAGTGCATCTATGTGCAATAAAATCCAGTTACACTGACAACCTTCAAAGCTTAACATGGATATGAGGAGTGTACACACCCTTGTTGACATGCCAGCCTCTTCTATGATATGCAATGTGGCCACAATACAGCATTTGTTAACATTGCACACACCTGATATGTGACATATGACCTGTGCAATCCAATACAGTATCAAACAAATGTATTAGTCGTGCAGATGCTGAATGAGATGCATACAATATGTGGGTTGCATAAGTGTGCACACCCTTAACACAATAGTTTGTTGAAGCACCTGTTACATCAGTCACTATTCCTGGAAGGGGTATACTAACATGGCCCATCTTCACTTGCCATTATTTGGTCAGTCTGCCCTACAAAGGTTCCCCAACTCTGTCAGATTGCAAGGTCAGCTCATATGTACATCCCTTGAAGGTCACACAGTGGCTTCACTATTGCTATAGAGTCTGGGTTATGTCTGGCACAATTCATAACCTTGACTGTGTTCAGATACAGCCATTCTTACCGAGCTTTGGATGTATGCCTCAGTCCACTGTTGTGTTTCAAGCTGACACCCCTCCTCATACTAAGCCTTACTACAGATGCCTGACAAATATGGGACACACATGAGTGTTATTTTGCAGTGTTCCAAATTCCAAACATCATGTCTACTGGCCTAGTTCCAGCTAATAAACAGCAACCCTAAAGGTGTACACTGGCACCAGCAAGCTAAAAATTGGGGATGGTGGCCCTGAGGTGTAGTGAGGTGTTGCTTGTGCACCACAAGTATCTTTATGAATACTGTCTGTAGGTTTGAGCCTTGGTCTCATGACACCATTACACATTGCAACACATGCCTTTGGGAGACTTGATGTTATGCTTATGCTACCTATACAGAGCCCTGGATGATGTTTCATGTGGGACAACTCTTCCATCTAATTACCCTAACCCATAGGTCACAATTATGCAGAATCCAGATGATTGTCGACACAGTTACTGCACAGGCAGTACTTGCTAGACATTCCTGCAAGTCCCTCAGTGTTGCTGAATGTTTCTGGGCAGCCTCCATGAGTAGTTTGCAACATGTTTTGTCATCTGCTTTGGATGAGCATCTGTTTACTTTCTACATCAATGTTGTCCCATAGTTCATACACACATAGATGACTGTCTGCACTGTTTGCCATGGTATATGCAATGGTGAGGTAAGGCTACTTTCTCACTCCTGAGTGCTACCTTTCGGATATGGGATCTATTTCATGGTTTGTAAGATGTGTGCAAGCCACAGTTGCCTCTGTTGCAGGTGAGTGGGCAAATGTCATGGACATACTTCTTGGACAGCAGACTGTTACTTGGTGTGACATTGAGGTCCTGTACTTGATGGCAGGTGTGTACTCAAGAAGAGTGAATGCTGTCAGTACATCACAAGTTGCTTCCACAATATGGTATTTGTTATATGTTTTCTTTGGGAGTTGCATTAATCAGCTATTATGCATTTCAGACACCCAAATGCTAAAGGTGGGTACTCAAGAAGAGTGAATGCTGTCAGTACATCACAAGTTGCTTCCACAATATGTTATTTGGAGTGTGTACACGCATATACTTCCAGCATTTGGTAAGCTTTGTATTCCCCATATTTGTTGTCCTAACATAAGATTCCATATTACACATTCATTGCTCATGTTAGGCTCACATTACAGGTTGTAAAAAGTGTGGAATGTGCTATTGTGGTCTGCCGTTGTTTATATCAGGAACAGTTGCCATTGTAATAGTGGTGTATACACTGTTGTATCCACTGTATAAGGGTAATGTTTCAGACATGTCCCTACTGTAGGCCATTTGTCCCACCATTATGTTCATGTCTGTCCACACATCTTGCACTGACAGGTTGTTAGGTATACTGCAGGAATTTGTTCATTGTTCTGATGAAGCCTTGTATTTTATTACGTTAAAGCACACTTAACTTTAATTTGTGGATCTGTGTTTGAATTGAGCACTGAGCACTTTTGTCGAGTTTGCTGTGGTTGCTACAATAAAACATTATTTATACTACTACATCGATCTGTTTCCTGGTTGCCTTGGATTTTTGTTGTTGCCTGGACTGGTCTGCCTTTATTCTGTAATTTTTGATTGTTTCCAATGGCAGAAGGAGCAGAGCCAGATGATTTCCTGGACACACCAGCGTTATTAAAGGAAACGATGAAGGACGATGATAATTCGCCAGTTACAAGAGGTGAATTTAATAAGGCTGTGCTACTTTTAACCCAACTAGTTGAGAACACAAGGATTCCACATTCTGAACAGTCTGGGTTACCTGGTAATCAAAACCAGTTATATGAGCAGCAACCTTTACGGAATTTATTTTCATTAACGAAACAAACTACTGTACGAGAAGGACAGAAACGTGGGGTATTTTTAGCTAATACCGAGCAGCAAAACAATGCTAAAAGAGACTGTAATAACAACACAATACCCAGAGTGGTAACAGTTTTGCAGGCATGGATAAAAACTTTAATTTTGACTCTTGGTCTAGTCGGAGATTCAATTTCAATGAAAGAACTTTTGATAATATATGTGAGACTTTTGAAAAGACTTTTAAACAGTTCAAAGACAAACTTTATGCTTTAAAAATAAACCAGCTTGAAACTGACTACCTAAATGAGTGTATTTCTACTGAAAGAGTCCCTAAAGGGCTGAGACTGCTTAAATACCCAAACAACATTAAGCAGAACACGTTGTTATATCTGTCTCTCTCTCTACCCCCACTACTGGGATTGAGCTGGTTTGAAAAGGTTGCAGCTTGGCTTTTGTAGGTGATTCTCATGTTCAGGTGATGGCCTCTGCACCAATTGCAGTTCCCACTTGTTAATTGTTCTTCTAATAGCCAATGTCATAGCAACTCACTATTATAAATAACTACAACATGTGGGCATGGTCCCTTTACCTTGCCTGTATGGAAGACATCCTTCATGTGTGGGGCCAGCAGTGTTACAGACAGCAGGTAGGAATACCTCTTACAACAAGACTTGTGGACACAGACTAAATACATGTTTATATAAGGTTCCAGACCAAGGGACAGTGTGTGAGTATTGCTGTTATATGCATTGAATACTGCTAGTTTTACAG
>NC_056731.1:242479500-242517000 GCF_019279795.1 Protopterus annectens | reverse complement strand
ACAAGCCCCTAAATGGATACAGTGGGACTGAGGTCCCCACCTGTGGGCAGTCACCACTGCACATTCACAGCCCCAAAGGTGGCTGTGCTGGGGGCTTAGCTGGAGGGGCAGGTTGACCCTCTTATTGCACCACACGGCCCTCAAGCTGGTGTAGCAGATCTGCCAATTCCTTGTGGAGCTTGCTACACACCAGACCCCGGACCTGGCTTTGAGTAAGAGGATCCTATCCACACCCGCACCCAGGAGGGGTGAGTCCCATCCCTTGAGGCGGTTCCACCCAAAGGTGGTGCAGAACCAGCAGATGAGGAGGTCCCGGGGTGGGTCCCAGATGTGCTGCGGCCCAGTGCTGTGGCCAGCTGAGATGTGAGAGGCGGATCCCCTGAGATCGGCCTTCCCTGATGTGCTATGGTGTTGCAGTTGTAGAACATATGTTGGTTAGTAATGGTAAACACATTCCTGGATTAATTATAACACCATGCATGAGTATTCCCATTAACCCAAAACAACAAATTTGGAACATTTGCATAGCAAACAGAACACATGCATATATGGAACCACAGTGGGCATTACACCGGCATGCAGTTTACATTGATAGCAACGGGCCACCAATGATAGTATATAAACAAGGAACATTAATTGGAATACATTTCAACATTTGTAGAATAGCAGGACACATGTCCCAACAGTAGGTTTGGTGGAAAACATACCCATTCATTTATGTGTTTTTATTATTGGTAAAGATAAGGTGGGGGAGATAGAGATATGTCAGTTAACAAATATAGATTCTTGCAGTGGTCACAGCTTTAAAGATCATTGCTCTACTCATTACTTTACAGTATTATTGCAACAACTATAGCATTGGGTTGGGCAGTGGTATGTTTGTACACAGTATAATTACAGCCTTCTTATAGCTACTTTCTAATTTCACTTACCTGGAAGACCTGTGGAGAGAATGTTAACACCACCTGACTGTTTCTACACATTTTCACAAATTCCTATTTTAATTTATGCATACAGCTTACTACCACTCCCAGGATTCGAAAAATCGCTGTTTTTGTGCTAAAAGTATAACAAGTGTGTGTTTCATCAGAAGAAGCTATTGAGAAACTGCTATCTTTTCCTTGAATGATGTATTTCTCATTCTCTCTTTGTTGTATTATCTGACCTTGTAAGTACAACATTCTTATACATACATTCCTATACATACCTTCTGACAAAGCACAGTGTGGAAAACAGTGGTTAACACAACATTAGTATTCAGATATCAGATCATGGTGCATGACATTTTTGATATCAGTTAATCTCGTGTCTTAGAGGGGCAGTAACTTTGTTAGATAAGACTTGATTGTTTAATGCTTTCAGAGCTCTAGCTGCTATGCATAACCTGTACACATTTCAAATCATACCATACCAGAGTAAACACAACCAGTCCAGGGTTTTGTATTTTATTCAGAGGCAGTTACAGTTTATTCATGAATAACCTATATGAGACTATTACTGTAATATTGTCTGCTTTATTCAGTACAAACCACACCCATTTTTAATACTGGCAGGTGACATTCTACTCCTTTATCTTTCTTTGTTATGAATACTACAAACTAGATTATTACTCACCAGCCTCATGACGCAGCCTTAGCAGCCTGCTTGCATGGGCTTCCTGATTCATAGCCCACTCAGCTGGAGCTGTACAGGTAATAAGAAAACCATTTATGCATACCTGTCCATCACATACACAGGCTGGACTTTGGAAAACACTTATTTTGAGTAATATTTACACACAGCTGGATCATTCCCCACCCGGGCTTCCTGGACCCACTGATCCAAAAGGTTCCTCTTCCTCTGCTTCAGGTCGGTAAAGTGGTGCCAGACCTGCTCACCAGTCCAAGGGATGCCAGTGGCAGTGGTGAGATCTTGGTCAAAAGTGTCCCAGGCCTCCTCTTTATATTGGGAGCCCTGGCACTGGTACTGCAGCAGTCGCCCTTCATGGTCTTTAATAAGGAGTCCAACCATGACCCTGCACTCCTGAACACCCCAGTGCTGCACCCGAAAGCACCCACTTTCACCTACACCAGCCATAGTGCCTACAGTGGGGAGCTACAACCAGTTATGAGCTGTATTCCTGCCTGTGAGGTTTAAATATGGCTAATTTCCCACCCTTTTCTGTGATTGGATGGTTTTGAAGATGCTGAGCTCAGCTAAGCACCTGGCAAACCTTCTTAGCTGAGATAACTATTGCTTAAAGGGGTAGATGCTTAGCCCTGCTTATCAGTGCGCAAATCTGCTTAGCTACACTAAATCTCACTTAAACTTTATATTTCAGTGACATCTCACATTTGGAGCTGCTACACTACCGTAGCTGACATATATACATGATATTCACTACTTATTTATTCAAAAATACATTTTAGTTGTGTTTCTCATATGAAGATGTATGGGTTGCTGTGAGGCTGGAACTGTGACTGACTGGATGCTAGGCGAACACTCTAACTATTACACTATCCCAGTTTCACTATTAGTACTGTGTATATTTCTATTTAGCTTCTTTTAGTATTTATTCTATGCTATGCATAGCTGCGTGACAAGCAAACCCACGCAGCCAAGCTTAAACTTTATTGCACTCAGAATAAAAAATGAATAAAGTGGAATATATTTTGAGTATCGCTATTTGAATCTTATACATTGATAGAAGGATGGGCTTTGGAGTAGCATTTATTTTCTGGGGTGAGAGTCTTACACTCAAATATTTGTCATTATTTAATTACTTCAATTCACAGCTATTTGCCAAACAGGTGAATATTTTAGGTGGAACACACCAAAGATATGCAGCAGACATCTGGACATTCCACAAAGATCTGTACAGTTGGGGGGGGGTGCTGTCTCTTACTTTATCCACAGACACTAAAGTGTCCGTGGAGACTTTGATTCATTTTTAATTGCCAAACAGCAATTCTGGAGTGCAGGGGGTGTGTGTATTTTGAGAGGTCTGCTCTCAGACACACCCCCTGCACTCATACACAGAACCATGTCTGTGTTGCAGCACAGCAGTGTGCCTTCATACATATGCATGGCACGCTGCCGTGCTGAACAGGCACGGTCGCTTCCGTGTAGGAACCAATCTAACAAATGAGTAATACCCTCTCAGTATATGTGCAAGTAAACTGATTAAAAGCTAATTAATTAATTAATGGTGATCAAATGTCCTTAAAGGGATCATTCATAAAACATAACAAAAATATCCTTACATAAAACAAATAATACAAATCCAAAAATCCAAAATCATTCTTGCTAAAATGTCCATTACTGCAAATCATTTTTACAATTAAAAACATCATATTCATGCTTTAAAGGTATCACTAATCATAAAATGAAATAAATATACTAAATGCTATGAAGCTGGCTACTGCAGTAAAACTACCAATGTTGTCCTTCAATTTTAATCCAAGGAAAAAAGAAAATTTGCTCTAAAATAGTTCCTGGTTTATAATACTTAATATAAAAGTATAAATCAATGAAGTAAAATGCATTTATCTCTAAATCTGCTTTTATACTTATATTTTTTTAACAAAAGTAAATAGTAACATTTATAAGAATGGCTCTTGATTTACAGTATTTAATATAAAATAAATGAAGTAGACTGTATTTGGCACATAAAGCTGCTATTATTGCTACAGTTGCTTAGAATGATTTAATAGTAATACTGAATTTTATTAAAATAATGATTTGTGAGCACTTCTATTCTTCATTAGACAACTTACAATAAATTTAATCTATTTAAAAAACATTAAATAAACATGAGGCAAAATCTACTACATGATGCTCCGTGTTAAAAATATATATAGAAAACACATGCAGTAATATATAGTATTAATATTCAATATTTCAAGGGTCTGGACTTTAACACACATTTAAAATTTAAAATTAATATATTTGCTTAACCATGGAAATGCCATGACATTACAAATTAACTACCTTTATATTAATCTTATGTCAAGCACAGAATTAAAGTCCTCACCTCTTCCATTGCATTCTACTGTTTTGGGCACATGCACACACACAAATATCTATATCTATATATATATATATATATATATATATATATATATATATATATATATATATATATATATATATATGGGTCTATATCATATGATGAATAGAAAATCCCACGAGCTCATAATCTGGGCACCGGACCTCAGTGCTTTTTCTTGGTACAGTGAAGACTGGAATATTTGCCCTTTCCTCACTGTAGTGCGATTGGAGTTGGAATATATATTTAGCAGGGGTGTGGGGGCACGGTCCCCCACAATAGCAAGTTCGTGGTCCGGTACTTTCAAGATTATGAACGTTTGCGGTTTTTCCTATTCGCTCATATGATATAGACCCATATATATATATATATATATATATATATATATATATATATATATATATATATATATATATATATATATAAGCCTTGTACTTCACATGCAGCCATGTTTGCAAAATGCATCAGTAGCATCATATTTAATAGCCCTGGCATAATACATAAATTCTTAAACATACATTTTTGACTATTTTTCCTGTATAAAATAATCATATCCCCTTTAGGATGTGGAACATACCACTTTCATCCTACATGTATATCTTGTATTTGTAGCATATGTTTTTTACTATGAAGAAAAAATTCTTCACGTACAAGCTATTTGAATTATATTTGCATTGAGAAAACCCTCCAAAATTCTAAGTGCTCTTCTCCTTTTTTCACCTGACAATATTATCTGGCAATATACTGTTGAGCTGAAAAATGTCTTTACTATTCTTTCCACTTTTTCTGACAAACAGACAAAGTTTCCATGCTTAATCACTTTTCACAAGGAATCATTGCCCAATATAAGAATACCCATAGGTCCAGGGTTACAAAGTTTATGCAGAAGAACCAGCATGAATGAATTTTGTTCAGCATTATGTATGGCTTATTCCATAGATTCAGCAAAAATGAGGGTCAGGATTCGGAAAAAAAAGTAAAGCATTGCGCTATTCAAAATTGCTTGGTTAGAGTCGATCTGCAGGATGGGGTCAGCTCAGACACACAGATGGAGCAGTGGCACTACCCAGGAAAATAGCGTGGTCATCATCATATACAAATAGCCATATAATGATAGGGAATGAGCAACATTATGGAAATGGGATATTGCAAATGAGAGTTAACAACATTGCGGCTCAATTCAGAAATATATAAAAATGGCACGACAAACCACTCACAGGTCTATAGCAAGCAGCATGATGGCATGGCTGTACTATGATATGATGTGCATTACCATGCTAGGGAACACTATTTGGATGGCAAAAACATGCTATTGAATGTGATGAGTGTGCAGCTGACCGTCTCCCTCCACATATGTCTGCTGTGGCCCACACTTGTGCACGTTAGCATTAAACTATGTCATGCATACCTCCCAACTGTCCATATTTTCAAAGAATGTCCATAATTTTGCCTAATAACTTTGGTCTGCTCCTCATACAAATTTGTGGTTTCCAGCAAATCTTTGAGGTTTGAAGTCACTAAATAGTGACAAATATTTGAGTTTCAGACTTCACATCATTCAGAAATTGCATGCTAATGTAAAACCTGTTATTCTAGCTGTTGCTCATCTCTCTCTAACATAGATGACAAGCACACCAGGTATTTCGTTTAGATGCTTTAATACCTAGAAACACATCAGGATGGATAGCAGCATCATAAAATACAAACGAACGAGCTGAGAGACAGACCTTACATAGATACATGCTTAGTTCTCAACAGCTAACTAGAAAATGGGAGTCAGACTTGCACATGCTCAGTATTTTTACACTTGTGCAAGCCCTTGGATAGCTTCTTAAAGGTATACACACACACACACACACACACACACACACACACACACACACACACACACACACACACACACACACACACACACACACACACACACACACACACTGATCTACATCCTCCATCTTAAAAAGATTGCCCTCTGTAAAAACAATACTAGAGTCAGACATGCATTACTATAGACATTAGAAACAAAACACAATGTTCATGCCCAAGTTGCTTCATATCTGTTACAAGGTATAGAGATGTGACCATACCTCATAACATAACAGTTTGGACCAAATTTAGCAACAGGGACAGTCTAAGGTACACAACTTGTATCAGGAACTTCTGGTTTTGTCACAGGAATGGGAATGCCTTCTGGAACTTCCTCTAGAATTGGAACACCAGACAACTCACTCTGATATATAGAGTCTTTCTCACAGGCTATGTGCTGTGGTACAGGCTCGGACACTGGTCTCAAATGCTTCTAACTCTGTCTTGCCTAAGACTGCTCCTTGTGATTCCGCAATGTATGATCTTAGCTTTGGGCAAATATTCACAACATCAATCCAATCATAACCTTTGGACGTTTACATCCTTACCACTTTTCCTTCTCGTAATGGATTGAGCGGTTTGCTGATTTTATCGTAGTAGGACTTCTGGGTAGGGCGCTTCTTCAAAAGATTGGCTTTCACTGACCTATTGTTTTTGACACATGCAACCAGCAATTGACTACTGCTTGGTAATGTGATTCTGGTTTGTCTCAACAGAAGTCGCTCAGCAGGTGAACCAAGATGTTTATCATGAAAACATTTCTGAGATTCAAGAGATTCAGTAACACATCACTATTATCTCATTTTGACTTCTCAAGTAACTGTTTGCACTTTGAACTGCACGTTCTGCCAAACCATTGGACTGCAGGTACTCAGTGCTACTTATGACATGAGTAAAGTCCCATTCTTCAGCAAATCTTTTGAACTGTTGTCTTGTAAATGGTGTGCCATTGTCAGAAATAAAAACAAACTCAAGGCATGAAACTGAGGACTGCCGAGGTATTAGACAAATGCAGTTTAATTAAGCGCTTTCATTCTTACTCAATAAAGAACTTCTTCCGAATACTTTTAAACAACAAACTGATACTTGTAAAGAAATGGAAAAACTGACATTGTGACCAACCAATCCTATGTACCAGTATTGTCAGAAATAACTTTGTCTGGACTACCATGCATTGCAAAATCATGCTTCATCTTAGTAATGCCAGTGTTGGATGCTAGGTCAGGAAATAGGTCAATCTCAAACCAATTGGAGTAAAAGTCTACTTACACCAAATAATGTTGACCATTCCACTCAGAAATGTCTGCAGACACCGATGACCAAGGTAGTTCAGGCATTTGGTTTAGTGGTTCCTTCTGTTGATGTGGCTTGTACACATTACACACAGAACAAGATAAAAGTGCTCTCTCAATGTCTTGTGACATAGAAAGCCAAAATACTAGCCCTCTTGCTCTTCTTTTGGTAGAATCAACTCCGGGGTAACCACTATGCAAGATAGTAGTGTACTCTTGTTGCAAGGACTTTGGAACAATTACTTTTGGACCTTTCATGATGATACCTTTATCAGACAAAATCTCATCTCTGTATGGAAAATAAGGTTTCACGTCTTGAAGTAAACTAGATTGCTTTGACAGCCATCCTTGCTTGATAAAGTGGTTGACCCTTTTAAAACTGGATGTGTGGCTGTGTGATCTTTCAGCTCAACAAGATGTGTGTAAGAAAAATGTCTCACTTCCATGACTTCAAAATCAAGGTTCTCATTCTCGTGCTGTTCTGTGGTGTTTACAGGCAATATGGATAATGTATCAGCAAGATAAAGAAGTTTGCCTTTCTTGTAGACAAGATTGAAATTATACTTTTGCATTCTCAGCACAATATGTTGCAGTCAGGCTGGAGCTGAATGCATAGGCTTTCTCAAGATAGTGACTAAAGGTTGGTGGTCTGCTTCAATCTGAATAGGTCTACCATAACATAATAATGGAACTTCAAACATGCAAACACAATTGCCAAAATCTCTTTCTCGAGCTGAGCATACTGTATCTCAGTTTGGGCAACAGTTCTTGATGCATAGGCAACAGGTTGATCCTCTTGTAGAATGACTGCACCAAGACCAAATTTCAAAGCATCATAGGAAAGTGTAACTGGTTTGTGAACATCATAATATCTGGGAGTTGATGGACTAGCAATTCTCTGTTTCAGGTCTTCAAATGCTCTTTGGTGTTGCTCTAACCAAAACCAGGATACATTGTTATGTGTCAGGTCTCTGAGTGGCACTGAAAGTTGGCTCAAGTCTGGAATGAACTTGCCTAGGTAGTTGACCATGCCAAGAAAATGTTGCATTGTCTGGAGTTGGCATCTCAAGAATGGCTGATTCTTTAGAAGGGTCTGGTCATAAGCATGTACTAGTAAATAAATGACCAACATAGGCAATGTCTTGTAGCCTGAATTTGCATTTCTGTGGATTGAGCTTAAGATTCATTTGACATGCCCTTTCCAGAACTTTTCTGTCATGCTCAGCTTCACCATGACCTCCTGCTAGTATGTTGTCAACTATAATACCACAAGGATACCCAGAAAAAAATTGCTCCATTGCATGCTGAAAAACTTCACTTGCAGAATTTATCTCAAATGCCATTTTCACAAATCTATACCTGCCAAACCAAATACTGAATGTAGTGAGCAATGAGGATATGAGGATTTTTTGTCAAGATGAATCTGCCAAAATTAACTCTTTGCATCCAAGACAGAAAAAACAGTGGCATTTGGCATCAAGGCTGGACTTCAACTGTGCGAATTGGATGATGATGATGATGTCTTTTTAGTGGTTTGTTCAAATCTCATAGATTATTGTATATTCTGATGTCATCTGAACTTTTCTTATGAGCTATCACCATGGAAGATATCCATTCAGTTGGAGTTTCAGCTGGACAAATCACACCTTGTCGCACCATTTTATCTAGCTTGGCTTTGAGTATGTCCTGCATGGCTATTAGAAATTTTCATGCTGGCCTGATAACTGGACTGACCTCTAGGTCTAACTTCATGGCATACACAACTGGAAGTTTGCCTAGTTTGTCTTCAAAAAGATCAGCATAGATGGAAAAAATATACTGGGCAAAATTAAAGTAGTGGTCTTTTGAGCTGACATGATGGACTTCCTTACTGAATGAAAGCAGTCACATTTTCAAACTGTCTCTGAGCCCTGATAATGGCTGGACATGCCTCTTGACCACATAAAATAATAAGTTGTAGCTTCTTCCAGCAGAGTAACATGAAAGCACTACTGAACCTTTGGTTTGAATTTCTTCACCTTCATGTGCAACAAGCTTCGCACACCTTGCCAAATCAAGCCTTTCACCTTTACACACTCTAGCAAATGTTTCCGCTGACATAACATTGCACTTGGAACCTGTATCAACTTTGAGCTCTATGGATTTGCCATTTATCTGAACAGTAGAAAATACTTCATTCTTTGCCCTTAACTCTGCTACATTGACTGTTTCATGAAGCACTGACACACCATCAACATAAAGAGTAGGATTGCAGCTTTCTAACTGATCAATTCATTTCTTAAAATGTTCCTTTTTAATAAAAGAATGTGGGCCTTTTGAAATGATTCCATTTATTGCATTTGTGTCACTGTTGACCGATAGCTAAACATTTCTCCCTTTTAGATTCATAACTTTATGACTCCACCACAATTACAACAGTTGGCATTGAAACTAAGTTGGGGCCCATGCTTTGAGTTTGCTAACTCACTTTTATGTTTCACTAAGACTGTGCGAATTCTGGAATTTGCCAGAAAGTTCTGGGGTTTACCAGTGAGTGCTGCAGGGGCTACAGTTCCTGTCATGTGCTTGGACCTGTTTCTTTTAATAAAGTGCTTTATACTATCAACATGAGCTTTATCACTCTGCCTTCTCAAGCTTTTCTCATTTGTAAGCATATCTGTGTGCTTTTCTGTGAGTTCATATATCTGACAAATCTCAATGGCATTATTCAAAGTGAAATCACTGTCATGAAGCAAAATCTTTCTCACAGCATCATCTTTAATACCACACACATCTGGCCTTTATCAACTCATCCCTTAAATCACCAAATCTGGATGTTTTATTTCTCAAGTTGGTTATAGTTGCTGCAAAAGTTTCACCAGTCTTTTGATTCCTTATATAAAATAAGTGCCTTTCCATTGTAACATTCGGCTAGGGGTTTACACATTTCTCTAAATTTACATTTTAAGCACTCAGGGTCTTTGCTTGACTCAGCCTGTACAACAACATGATGGTTTTCCCCCCTCTCCTGTACAGATAGCAGGTTCATACACAAATGAACGTTCCCTTTCTATGGCTTCTGACCCAGTTAAATTAAGCAGAATAAATGCCTTTGTACAGTCATCTTTATCAGAAAATGCAACCTGTATGAATACGTCGCGCTCTTGCTCAAACACTCTCCAGTTCTCTGCAATATTACTGTCAAACACAAGTGCACTGAGTTTTTGAAATCCATCTGCCATTCCCACAAAGTATACACAAACACACTAAGAATATGGCCCTTGTAATTATATATGAACAAACTGTTCTGTGAACTTGTAATAGCATTCAAATGCACAATAAACTCTGAAATACTGTACTTTAAGAAATATGCTCTGTAATGGCTGTACTCTTGTCAAATATGATCTGTAATGGCTATACTTTTGTGAAATAGCTTTACTGTAACACTGCACAAACATGCAAACACTTTATACACTTCTGATAACTTGGTTATCTTTGCTTAATATGAAAATACATGCTTTGCGAAAAAGCAGTCATTTTCTCTTATTTTATTTGTTTTATGCAATTCAGACTTTATTTTAAACATTTTCCATAGTAATTTGAATATTTTATCAATATCATACATATCGGTTTATACGAATATCATTTAGAACATTCTGTATGCCTTGTTTCATATTTTATGAAAAAGAAATAGTGCTGAACAAGTTTTAATATCTGAAATTCATTTCTGGCCTGTTTTGCAAAGTATACACATTTTAGAGATGATTCACGTCTTTATATTCCTCCAGTCCCAAGCAAGTGCCTTAAATCGTTTTAGCCATGCTACTTCTAACTTCATGCCCTTTAGACATTCTGCTTCTGACACCATGTCGCCCGTCTCTCTCTAACATAGATGACAAGCAGACCAGGTATTTCGTTTAGATGCTTTAATACATAGAAACACATCAGGATGGATAGCAACATCATAAAATACAAACAAACTAGTTAACAGACATACCTTGTATACATACATGCTTACTTCTCAACAGCTAACTACAAAATGGCAGTCAGACTTGCACATGCTCAGTATTTATACACTTGTGCAAGCCCTTGGATAGCTTCTTAAGGGTATATACACACATATTGTTCTACACTAGTAAACTTCGAAATTTATAAGAGCAATATTTAAAATCTGTCCCTATTTTTGGGAATTTGTCTCCCCATTATTTTTGCTTTGTCCAAGCTGGTTTCAATCTGGCAAATGGCAACAGCTTCCAAAAGGGATGATGTTAGAAGGCCTTCTGTGTGGTGCAGCAAGGAAATTAAAAATTTTGATGCAGCTGATATATCTACACAACCAGAATCACCTACTGGGGGTTGATATGGGGGCTCCAATACAAGATAGATGCCTGGCACTGTATTGCCAGTGACTGATGTCATGGGCATCACTCAAAATTTGAGCAGAGCCAGCATCATCAAATCACCCTGAAGAGATACCACCCTGTCCTTCGCCACCACTGGGAAGAAGACATTATGGAGACAGGACTCAAGCTTTACAGTATGAATAACTGATTTTTGGCATTGCATAAGTAGGCTTTGCTGTACACCTAGTCACAGTTGTTTATGTTCATGGGTATGCTGCGTTTCTTTTTCTTTATGTTGTTTATTTTTCAGCACTACAGAAGATACCAGAAACAGACCGATCTGCACAGGAGGCTGGCACTCCTGTCCAGTCATCAGGGATATGAATACAGACTTAATGCCATAACTGTATATCTCTGCCTCACCTGCTAAGCTTTATGGCTTTGCATTGCTGCTAATTAAACATATGCTTATAGTTTTACTTTAACTTCACCAGAGCTTACTGTTGTGCTTCGCTTTATGTGTCGTAAAGCTTGTACATGCAATGGTACTGTCCTTCCTACTGCCAGATATTCATGGCAGTGCCTTCAAATTGCAGAATGGACTGCCTTGGTTGCAGTACTGCACCTATGGGTATAGGTCTATGCTGTGATGCATTACTAGTTGGTTTTGTTTCATGCCTCAGACCTGTGCAACACCAAGCAGGTACCCCCCAAACTGTCCTTGTCAGCCTGATGTGTCATACTATATGTCTGCCCATTCCACAGCCCATCCTTTTGACAGTTCTTCCTGGCACAGCATGGGTATGTGACTGTTATTTTGTCATGTAGTGATACAGATGGTTTTACATTTGTCAGGATACATTATTACTACATTGATTACATGCCACCCATGCATTCCTGTAGTATTCTGGGATGTTTAATTTGTGGTCTAGTGCCACCCTGTGCTACACATCCCAGCACTAGCCACTATATGCTAAATGATTGTACCCTCCTCATGAATGTGGACTTCCCTGTATAAACTGGCTATTTATGCTTGGATTTGATCCTCATTGCACTCACTCTGGTGAACAGCCATACATGATGCTATTGTCCTACACACTGGTCAAGTGTCCTGCCCTGTAGTCCACATAGCTCTGTCATAGGTGTACTCCAAGCCTGTGTATCCCTTTTTTGCTGCCATTGCTCAGCTGACTACAATTTACCCTTACAGATTCTGTAGTACAAACTGGTGTAGGACAACCTAGTAAACATGTTTTTTTTCATTTTTCTTTACTTCTGTTGCCTCTTTCATTTTATTAGTTGCATTTTGTTGTTTGATTCACTCCATTTGTCGATATTTTCTGCAATGTCAACTGTGGAATTCAATATGGTGTGGCATCAACTAACACACTCTGCATTGGCCACATAACCACCTGCTTGGCAACCAGTCGACAGTGCTGCCTCTCTACATGGAGATAAAGTTCATCCTGTGAGGGATAAACTGGAAGGTTTGCTGATGGTTTGTGGTGCTGCATTTCTGAGAGGTGTAGGCTCCCCATTGGGAAGTATCATAGCTGGTTCTGCTAGGTCATACAATGGGTGGTGAAAGGTCTGGTGATGGCTATGGTGGACTTATGACTGAACACCAACACTAGCACCCTGCAGCACTTCCTGATAGAACTTACAGAATCACACAGCTGCCTGGCCCCAACCTCCTGGCCACATGAAGCTGAGCTCAGTAATGAATGCAGCCACAGATGTGACTGACATCTGCTTGAGATCACAGCTGTGCAGCTTGGCAAGTGACACACACTCCACAGTATTCTCCTCCATGGTATTATCCAGTCTTCTACATCACCAAGTGTCCTCCCTCTGTTTGTTTGTCTGTCTGCATCTCTCCATTGTGGCCCCATATGTGTCAGCACTTCCCCTGTATTTGTCCATCAATTATGCTTGTTTTTGTGCCCCTGTTTCCATTTCTATTCTTTCCTTCCTATCCATACCTTTCCCATGCTGCCTTACCCCACTACTCCTTGTGATTCCGCAATGTATGATCTTAGCTTTGGGCAAATATTATTCACAACATCAATCCAATCATAACCTTTGGATGTTTACATCCTTACCACTTTTCCTTCTCATAATGGATTGAGCGGTTTGCTGATTTTATCGTAGTAGGACTTCTGGGTAGGGCGCTTCTTCAAAAGATTGGCTTTCACTGACCTATTGTTTTTGACACATGCAACCAGCAATTAACTACTGCTTGGTAATGTGATTCTGGTTTGTCTCAACAGAAGTCGCTCAGCAGGTGAACCAAGATGTTTATCATGAAAACATTTCTGAGATTCAAGAGATTCAGGCACACATCACTATTATCTCGTTTTGACTTCTCAAGTAACTGTTTGCACTTTGAACTGCACGTTCTGCCAAACCATTGGACTGCAGGTACTCAGTGCTACTCATGACATGAGTAAAGTCCCATTCTTCAGCAAATCTTTTGAACTGGTGTCTTGTAAATGGTGTGCCATTGTCAGAAATAAAAACAAACTCAAGGCATGAAACTGAGGACTGCAGAGGTATCAGACAAATGCAGTTTAATTAAGCGCTTTCATTCTTACTCAATGGAGAACTTCTTCAGAAAACTTTTACACAACAAACTGATATTTGTAAAGAAATTGTGACCAACCAATCCTATGTACCAGTATTGTCAGAAATAACTTTGTGTGGACTACCATGCATTGCAAAATCATGCTTCATCTTAGTAATGCCAGTATTGGATGCTAGGTGAGGAAGTAGGTCAATCTCAAACTAATTGGAGTAAATATCTACTTACACCAAATAATGTTGACCATTCCACTCAGAAATGTCCGCAGACACCGATGACCAAGGTAGTTCAGGCATTTGGTTTAGTGGTTCCTTCTGTTGATGTGGCTTGTACACATTACACACAGAACAAGATAAAAGTGCTCTCTCAATGTCTTGTGACATAGAAGGCCAAAATACTAGCCCTCTTGCTCTTCTTTTGGTAGAATCAACTCCTGGGTAACCACTATGCAAGATAGTAGTGTACTCTTGTTGCAAGGACTTTGGAACAATTACTTTTGGACCTTTCATGATGATACCTTTATCAGACAAAATCTCATCTCTGTATGGAAAATAAGGTTTCACGTCTTGAAGTAAACTAGATTGCTTTGACGGCCATCCTTGCTTGATAAAGTGGTTGACCCTTTTAAAACTGGATGTGTGGCTGTGTGATCTTTCAGCTCAACAAGATGTGTGTAAGAAAAATGTCTCACTTCCATGACTTCAAAATCAAGGTTCTCATTCTCGTGCTGTTCTGTGGTGTTTACAGGCAATATGGATAATGTATCAGCAAGATAAAGAAGTTTGCCTTTCTTGTAGACAAGATTGAAATTATACTTTTGCATTCTCAGCACAATATGTTGCAGTCAGGCTGGAGCTGAATGCATAGGGTTTCTCAGGATAGTGACTAGAGGTTGGTGGTCTGTTTCAGTCTGGATAGGTCTACCATAAACATAATCATGGAACTTCGAACATGCAAACACAACTGCCAAAATCTCTTTCTCGAGCTGAGCATACTGTATCTCAGTTTGGGCAAGAGTTCTTGATGCATAGGCAACAGATTGATGCTCTTGTAGAATGACTGCACCAAGACCAAATTTCAAAGCATCACAGGAAAGTGTAACTGGTTTGTGAACATCATAATATCTGGGAGTTGATGGACTAGCAATTCTCTGTTTCAGGTCTTCAAATACTCTTTGGTGTTGCTCTAACCAAAACCAGGATACATTGTTATGTGTCAGGTCTCTGAGTGGCACTGAAAGTTGGCTCAAGTCTGGAATGAACTTGCCTAGGTAGTTGACCATGCCAAGAAAATGTTGCATTGTCTGGAGTTGGCATCTCAAGAATGGCTGATTGTTTAGAAGGGTCTGGCCATAAGCATGTACTAGTAAATAAATGACCAACATAGGCAATGTCTTGTAGCCTGAATTTGCATTTCTGTGGATTGAGCTTAAGATTCATTTGACATGCCCTTTCCAGAACTTTTCTGTCATGCTCAGCTTCACCATGACCTCCTGCTAGTATGTTGTCAACTATAATACCACAAGGATACCCAGAAACAATTTGCTCCATTGCATGCTGAAAAACTTCACTTGCAGAATTTATCTCAAATGGCATTCTCACAAATCTATACCTGCCAAACCAAATACTGAATGTAGTGAGCAATGAGGATATGAGGATTTTTTGTCAAGCTGAATTTGCATCCAAGACAGAAAAAACAGTGACATTTGGCATCAAGGCTGGACTTCGACTGTGTGAATTGGATGATGACGATGATGTCTTTTTAGTGGTTTGTTCAAATCTCGTAGATTATTGCATATTCTGATGTCATCTGAACTTTTCTTATGAGCTATCACCATGGAAGATATCCATTCAGTTGGAGTTTCAGCTGGACAAATCACACCTTGTCGCACCATTTTATCTAGCTTGGCTTTGAGTATGTCCTGCATGGCTATTAGAACTTTTCATGCTGGCCTGATAACTGGACTGACCTCTGGGTCTAACTTCATGGCGTACACAACTGGAAGTTTGCCTAGTTTGTCTTCAAAAAGATCAGCATAGATGGAAAAAATATACTGGGCAAAATTAAAGTAGTGGTCTTTTGAGCTGACATGATGGACTTCCTTACTGAATGAAAGCAGTCACATTTTCAAACTGTCTCTGAGCCTTGATAATGGCTGGACATGCCTCTTGACCACATAAAATAATAAGTCATAGCTTCTTCCAGCAGAGTAACATGAAAGCATTTCTGAACCTTTGGTTTGAATTTCTTCACCTCCATGAGCAACAAGCTTTGCACACCTTGCCAAATCAAGCCTTTCACCTTTACACACTCTAGCAAATATTTCCGCTGACAAAACATTGCACTTGGAACCTGTATCAACTTTGAGCTCTATGGATTTGCCATTTATCCGAACAGTAGAAAATACTTCATTCTTTGCCCCTAAATCTGCTACATTGACTGTTTCATGAAGCACTGACACACCATCAACATAAAGAGTAGGGTTGCAGCTTTCTAACTGATCAATTCATTTCTTAAAATGTTCCCTTTTAATAAAGGAATGTGGGCCTTTTGATTTGCAAAGCCTTTTGAAATTATTCCATTTATTGCATTTGTGTCACTGTTGACCGATAGCTAAACATTTCTCCCTTTTAGATTCATAACTTTATGACTCCACCACAATTACAACAGTTGGCATTGAAACTAAGTTGGGGCCCATGCTTTGAGTTTGCTAACTCACTTTTATGTTTCACTAAGACTGTGCGAATTCTGGAATTTGCCAGAAAGTTCTGGGGTTTACCAGTGAGTGCTGCAGGGGCTACAGTTCCTGCCATGTGCTTGGACCTGTTTCTTTTAATAAAGTGCTTTATACTATCAACATGGGCTTTATCACTCTGCCTTCTCAAGCTTTTCTCATTTGTAAGCATATTTGTGTGCTTTTCTGAGTTCATATATCTGACAAATCTCAATGGTATTATTCAAAGTTAAATCACTGTCATGAAGCAAAATCTTTCTCACAGCATCATCTTTAATACCACACACGTCTGGCCTTTATCAACTCATCCCTTAAATCACCAAATCTGGATGTTTTATTTCTCAAGTCGGTTATATATGCTGCAAAAGTTTCACTAGGCTTTTGATTCCTTATATAAAATAAGTGCCTTTCCATTGTAACATTCAGCTAGGGGTTTACACATTTCTCTAAATTTACGTTTTAAGCACTCAGGGTCTTTCCTTGACTCAACCTGTACAACAACATGGTGGTTTCCCCCCTCTCCTGTACAGATAGCAGGTTCTTACACAAATTAACGTTCCCTTTCTATGGCTTCTGACCCAGTTAAATTAAGCAGAATAAATGCCTTTGTACAGTCATCTTTATCAGAAAATGCAACCTGTATGAAAACATCACACTCTTGTTCAAACACTCTCCAGTTCTCTGCAATATTACTGTCAAACACAAGTGCACTGAGTTTTTGAAATCCATCTGCCATGCCCACAAAGTATACACAAACACACTGAAAATATGGCCCTTGTAATTATATATGAACAAACTGTTCTGTGAACTTGTAATAGCATTCAAATGCACAATAAACTCTTTGAAATACTGTACTTTGAGAAATATGCTCTGTAATGGCTGTACTCTTGTGAAATATGATCTGTAATGGCTATACTTTTGTGAAATAGCTTTACTGTAACACTGCACAAACATGCAAACACTTTATACACTTCTGATAACTTGGTTATCTTTGCTTAATATGAAAATGCATGCTTTGCGAAAAAGCAGTCATATTCTCTTATTTATTTATTTAACATTTGTTGACTGGGAATGTCCGACTATGTTCCACAGAGCCTGTTTTCAGCAGAGGCCCGGGGAGATACGCTCCAGATGCATGTCTTTGGAATGTGGGAGGAAACCGGAGTACCTGGAGGAAACCCACGCGAACACAGTGAGAACATGCAAACTCCACACAGAAGGCACCCCAGCTGAGAATCGAAACAGAGAACCTCTTGCTGTGAGGCAACAACGTTAACCGCTGCACCACTGTGCCGCCCAATTATTTTATTTGTTTTATGCAATTCAGACTTTATTTTAAACATTTTCGGTAGTAATTTGAATATTTTATCAATATCATACATATCGGTTTATATGAATATCATTTAGAACATTCTGTATGCCTTGTTTCATATTTTATGAAAAAGAAATAGTGCTGAACAAGTTTTAATATCTGAAATTCATTTCTGGCCTGTTTTGCGAAGTATACACATTTTAGAGATGATTCACGCCTTTATATTCCTCCAGTCCCAAGCAAGTGCCTTAAATCGTTTTAGCCATGCTACCTCTAACTTCATGCCCTTTAGACATTCTGCTTTTGACACCACATTGCCCGTCTCTCTCTAACATAGATAACAAGCAGGCCAGGTATTTCGTATAGATGCTTTAATACATAGAAACACATCAGGATGGATAGCAGCATCATAAAATACAAATAAACTAGTTAACAGACATACCTTGTATACATACATGCTTACTTCTCAACAGCTAACTACAAAATGGCAGTCAGACTTGCACATGCTCAGTATTTATACACTTGTGCAAGCCCTTGGATAGCTTCTTAAGGGTATATACACACATATTGTTCTACACTAGTAAACTTCTAAATTTATAAGAGCAATATTTAAAATCTGTCCCTATTTTTGGGAATTTGTCTCCCCATTATTTTTGCTTTGTCCAAGCTGGTTTCCATCTGGCAAATGGCAACAGCTTCCAAAAGGGATGATGTTAGAAGGCCTTCTGTGTGGTGCAGCAAGGAAATGAAAAATGTTGATGCAGCTGATATATCTACACAACCAGAATCACCTACTGGGGGTTATTATGAGGGCTCCAATACAAGATAGATGCCTGGCACTGTATTGCCAAGGCAGTGACTGATGTCATAGGCATCACTCAAAATTTGAGCAGTGCCAGCATCATCAAATCACCCTGAAGAGATACCACCCTGTCCTTCGCCACCACTGGGAAGAAGACATTATGGAGACAGGACTCAAGGCTTTACAGTATGAATAACTGATTTTTGGCATTGCATAAGTAGGCTTTGCTGTACACCTAGTCACAGTTGTTTATGTTCATGGGTATGCTGTGTTTCTTTTTCTTTATGTTGTTTATTTTTCAGCACTACAGAAGATACCAGAAACAGACCGATCTGCACAGGAGGCTGGCACTCCTGTCCAGTCATCAGGGATATGAATACAGACTTAATGCCATAACTGTATATCTCTGCCTCACCTGCTAAGCTTTATGGCTTTGCATTGCTGCTAATTAAACATATGCTTATAGTTTTACTTTAACTTCACCAGAGCTTACTGTTGTGCTTAGCTTTATGTGTCGTAAAACTTGTACATGCAATGGTACTGTCCTTCCTACTGCCAGATATTCATGGCAGTGCCTTCATATTGCAGAATGGACTGCCTTGGTTGCAGCACTGCACCTATGGGTATAGGTCTATGCTGTGGTGCATTACTAGTTGGTTTTGTTTCATGCTTCAGACCTGTGCAACACCAAGCAGGTACCCCCCAAACTGTCCTTGTCAGCCTGATGTGTCATACTATATGTCTGCCCATTCCACAGCCCATCCTTTTGACAGTTCTTCCTGGCACAGCATGGGTATGTGACTGTTATTTTGTCATGTAGTGATACAGATGGTTTTACATTTGTCGGGGTACATTATTACTACATTGATTACATGCCACCCATGCATTCCTGTAGTATTCTGGGATGTTTAATTTGTGGTCTAGTGCCACCCTGTGCTACACATCCCAGCACTAGCCACTATATGCTAAATGATTGTACCCTCCTCATGACTGTGGACTTCCCTGTATAAACTGGCTATTTCTGCTTGGATTTGATCCTCATTGCACTCACTCTGGTGAACAGCCATACATGATGCCATTGTCCTACACACTGGTCAAGTGTCCTGCCCTGTAGTCCACATAGCTCTGTCATAGGTGTACTCCAAGCCTGTGTATCCCTTTTTTGCTGCCATTGCTCAGCTGACTACAATTTACGCTTACAGATTCTGTAGTACAAACTGGTGTAGGACAACCTAGTAAACATGTTTTTTTTCCATTTTACTTTACTTCTGTTGCCTCTTTCATTTTATTAGTTGCATTTTGTTGTTTGATTCACTCCATTTGTCGATATTTTCTGCAATGTCAACTGTGGAATTCAATATGGTGTGGAATCAACTAACACACTCTGCATTGGCCACATAACCACCTGCTTGGCAACCAGTCGACAGTGCTGCCTCTCTACATGGAGATAAAGGTCATCCTGTGAGGGATAAACTGGAAGGTTTGCTGATGGTTTGTGGTGCTGCATTTCTGAGAGGTGTAGGCTCCCCATTGGGAAGTATCATAGCTGGTTCTGCTAGGTCATGCAATGGGTGGTGAAAGGTCTGGTGATGGCTATGGTGGACTTATGACTGAACACCAACACTAGCACCCTGCAGCACTTCCTGATAGAACTTACAGAATCACACAGCTGCCTGGCCCCAACCTCCTGGCCACATGAAGCTGAGCTCAGTAATGAATGCAGCCACAGATGTGACTGACATCTGCTTGAGATCACAGCTGTGCAGCTTGGCAGGTGACACACACTCCACAGTGTTCTCCTCCATGGTATTATCCAGTCTTCTACATCACCAAGTGTCCTCCCTCTGTTTGTTTGTCTGTCTGCATCTCTCCATTGTGGCCCCATATGTGTCAGCACTTCCCCTGTATTTGTCCATCAATTATGCTTGTTTTTGTGCCCCTGTTTCCATTTCTATTCTTTCCTTCCTATCCATACCTTTCCCATGCTGCCTTACCCCACTAACCTCTTACAAATGGTGCCTGTTTCAGACAATAAAAAAGCACCACCACCACACCCTACACTGTGTGTGTGTGTGTGTGTGTGTGTGTGTGTGTGTGTGTGTGTGTGTGTGTGTGTGTGTGTGTGTGTGTGTGTGTGTGTGTGTGTGTGTGTGTGTGTGTGTGTTCCTCTGGTTGCTCTTTCCCCATTCCTACTTTCCTATTCATCAACTCTTTCTCATTTATAATATAAATATGGTATGGACTTTGCAGTGTAGCCCTTGCCTGGACTCTCAATGCAGGTGTCTACCACCAGCACACCACTAAGCCTTGGTCACATGACCTACCATTGTACATTCAACTTCTTTGTGCAACATAGTTTTGTTAACAATAAGCTTCCATTTCAGCTCTGGTCTCAACATGTCTGCTGTCAGTCGTTGTTGTCACATTCTTAATCGTCATTAGACCACAGCGTACAACTTTGATTGCACTATTTTTCACATATGAGGCTGCATTACTATTTTTTGAATCCCAGAAAAGATCTGTTATAGCCAAAAACTGGAATATTATGTTGGGCAAATAAATTCTAGGGAGGTTCACACTATGCCTACCTTACTTATCAAACTAAACTGGATGAACGTAATTCTAGTCAATTAGTTAAGTAAATATCCCACACAAAAAGACTGCTGTAACTTTTAGCAATTGAAGTATTACTGTACTTAAAAATAAAGATTTTAAGTTCACTTAATTACTATAATAAGATCTCAGAACATGATAGATAAAACAAGCAAGATAAGATTTTGAATTTCACTTGTAGTAAACAAGGAAGGAATGATTTGGAGGGGCAGGATTATGGGGAAGTAGGTCTGGTTAGTAGCGGAAGTCAATTCTGCCCAAGTGGAACCAACAAGTTCAGGCATTACTGACCTTAACTACTGGGCATCTGTACCTAGTGATATGTCTCTAGCTGGCTACTAAGCAATCTAGATTTTTAAAGTTGAGTGGCAATTTAAATGGAGGTGTGACGTAACCAGGCTGCATGGGGAAATTACTATGCCCGTCAAACAAAAATCCGCTATCAGAGAGAACAGACCATCTGGCTATCCATTTACCTTCCTATAAATCAGGAATCTGGGTTTTAGTCCTAATTTGCTGCTCAAGAAGCCCAGGAGATGTGTGCCAGGGCATCAATAAGAACTTGCCAGAGAGTAACAGGTCTCCATTAAACCTTGTTCATGTCTTTAGTACTCAAGATGATTAACAGGTAAACATAATTTAGCCTGCCTTCTTTGGGCCATGAAAAACTTAGATTATCCATTATGGGAAAGACCAAAGGATCTCACAAAAGTTCAAACATTAATCAAGACCAATGTCTGCTCCTTGGGAATGGTATCAATAAATTTGTGGGTCTATCCAGAGAACAGCCAGTGTACTCAGGTACTTGTGCCTTTCACCATAGACAGTACTCAAATGCACTTCAGTAGACCTGTCTGCAGAATATTTGAATGTCAAGATAGGTTCACAGATTAGTACTAGGCTAACTGCCCTTGCGAGCCATTTTAAGCCTAGCCAATTATCCCTTGTGAGACTCAAACCCTGCACCTTGTGTTTATAAGGCAAACACCTTGACCATTAGGCCACCCTCCTAACCCTTAAGCTCATTGTATGTTTACAGTGCCAAATTTAGTGTACTTAAGTTCATTTATTTAGTAACATGGCAGATACAGCATCTGCATTTAAAAGTCAATATATTCTTTGCTGCACAATGGTATCTCTCTACTGGAATATGAATAGCTTACAACAATATGTCCCAGCAATGCTTATTATTTCATTATGTGATTACATCTATTCTAGGGACAGGACTAAAATTGTTTCCTCATATGTAGAACACTTGCAAATCCTCTGGCAGTAAACACTCCCCAGCTCTGCCTATATCTACAGTTTGTGATCTGGAGACATAGACAATGTTTAGCCTTTAACCAATGTCTTAAACTTCTAGTTTGTCATACTGTTGTGTTAGTACACTGAGATTCAGAAAAACTTGCACAGTGTGTGAGACACAAATGCTTAATGAGCAGAGAGCACACAGTGGAGTCAGTTTTGAGACATTGGTAGCGAGCTCACTCAAAAATGTGAAATAGCATGGCCAGTATGTTATGCAAGTGATCATATATTGAAATGAGGATAAGCAACATTATGATAATGAGACCAATGGCAAATGAGGGCAAACAACATGGTGGGGCAATTCAGAAATGTTCAAAAAGGCTCAGCTGCCAGTGTAGCTCTGCATCACAATTTCCTGGTGAGCAGTGACAGACACCATACTGGAATGTTAGAGATACCAACAGGATTAGCAGAAATGTACATGTTGGAAGCCAACTTCACAGACAGTAGCTGAAATAGTGAACTTCAACACCCTCTGCATCACCGAAGGATCCAAATGCAAGCAATATACTATCATCTATATGACAGGGACACTATACAGAAGCTAGTACACATGTGCTACCCTCATATGCAGGCACTTGGCATGCATGGCATACCAATTTGTTTGGACACCAACAAATGTGCATCATTGACAATTATTGCTATAGAGGCATTCCAGCAACCAGCTAGGGATACAGTGGCTGCATCTAAGCATCTGCTTCATGGATCCTACACCAGTTCCACAGTATCATGCTACAGCACATGGAGATGCATATGTGGTTTTTACATACCACAAAGGAGAGAAACAATGCTGAGCCATGAAGAAGCCCATTTCTTTAGTGCCATCGATGTACCTACATTGTCACCAAAGCCCAACCTGGGAAAAGGGAAACTGATATATTAATTGCAAGGGGTTCCACTCCATTAACTGTCATGTGGCCTGCAATGAACAGGGTATGATATACAATATGTCCGTGTACCACCCAGGCAGTGTCTTGATTCTCACAAGGGAGTTATACAAGTGACTTGTACAGGTTGACTTCCTTAGGGATGTCTCACTGGAAATGCCACATGTGGTCCAGAGTCATGGCTCAGGACACTGATACACTACTCACAGACCATGACAGAGAATGCCTACAACATTGTATTGCCACAAACTCACACTAATATTAAGCATGTGCTAAGAATGATGAAGACCCACTTCTACTGCTTCCTTTGGTGGCATGCTGTAGTATGCACTGGAAACCTGCATCAAGATATTTGTCATGTGCACCTTGTTGCACAACATATTGGTAGGCAGGCAGAGCAGCAGAGTATAGTCACTGGTGTACTTGCGTGTAGTAGGGGCCTGGTGATGACACACTGGAGAACTCAGCTGCAGAGGATGGCCATGTGAGGTTGAGACACATTTGGTATGCCATGGCACTGGCTAACAGGCATAATCTGGTTCACAACTATTTGTCAGATTAGATGTAAACATTAAAAGTAATGCATGCGATACTACAACCAAGCTCTGCTATGCAGTGCATGGACTCACTGGTCACTCTGTGCATCAGAGCTAAACTACTCTACAACATAGCACTGAAGGCACGGCACAGTTGTCATCATATGCACAGGTGGGGATGGCCATAGTGACAGTGGTCAGTAATAGGCACAGTATTGGTGGGGATAATGATGCAGGTGTGTGTCTGTGTGTATTATGGCCTAGTTCAGTACGGAAGTGCATGGCTTACCATTCATCTGCGACCCTACTTGCTGTTCGGTAGCGGGCAGTCGTTTTTTCTTTTTCCTATCACCAAATTGGTACGTTGTTGAGAACGCCCTCTTGACTGGGGGTGCTTCTTGACCTCTATCTTCTCTGGTAGTTTCAGCACTACTGGTTGAGATAGTTTTAAAAAAACTCAGCTTGTTTTGTTTTTGATGTAGGCATTGATCCACCTGAGGCTTGGCCTCTCTCTACCGGCAGGTTCGTTGTCAGTGAGGTAGCTGTTGCTGCCTCGGTTTGACTGATATAATCTCGTGCACCAATCACATCATGCATAATTCCCTTAGTAGTATTCTTACCCTCTTGATTGGGCTGCTGCAGAATCTGAACACACTCCTCCTGAGTGAGCAGAGTATTTTCAAGTTCTGTAAAAGTATCCAACTCATCCATTCTATTTCTTTTCTCCTTTGAATGAAACCTTTTGTTATTATTGTTCGGATGGGTCTTCAGCCAAGAAAAAATATGACCCATCCGAAAATCATTGATATCTCTTTGTAGTTTGTGTTGTTTAATGGCCTGTAATTTATTATCTAATATATTCATTCTGTTCAGCATCAGCTGATATGAATTTGATATACATGAAAAGTCAGCTGAACCAGTCAGTTCATTTTCCATTTTTATATCTTCAGATAGTTCTTCCTCTATCGACAAGAAATGTTCATTCATTAACAACATGTAATCCTTACTTAGTTTTAAATTCAACTGCTGCCAAGATTTCAGTAGCTCAGGATATGTATTAGCATAGGCAGGCATCTTTAAAATGCGCAGCCCTCTTGGAACTATATTAAATTCCAAGTAGGCTGAGAAACTCAAACGCTGCCACTGAAATCTTTTAAAGGTTTGCACCTTCCTTTCTAGTTGAATTAATACATTGTTAAGTTGTTCATTTATCTGAGGAACTGGAATTACGTTCGAATCTTTACTACCCAGGACGTGAGACACTAGAGGATTACGTGATAGCGTCAACAGGTCCCGTATTGACTTCTTAGTATTCAAATCCACTCTAATGTCCATCTGCATGGTCTGTAACGGCTGTGTCATTTGGAGATTTGTGAAAATTATAATCTGAAGCGAGCGACCAAGGTTAAACAAAGTCACTATGAGGCAAAAGTCCAGTTCAACCGTGGTTTGAATTTCTACTATTCCTTATGTCACTGGTCTCAAAAAAAGAATGAATAGAAAAGAAAACGCTCTCTTTATTAGTAAAAATAACAAATCTTTCGGGAATACCCCTTCTTCAGTGTTTGCATCATGGCCTAGCAATTATGGTGAGCTTAAAAGACTGTGCAGGGAAGGGATGGTGCTTCCTGTGTGGGACAGGTGTTCAGTAGTGGAGGGCTGTTGGCCAGAGTGTGTGAGTATATGTGTGTGTGTGTGTGTGTGTGTGTGTGTGTGTGTGTGTGTTTGATGACACAGCCTCTGCATATGTAGCTGCACTGTGCACATGTGTCTATGACAAATCTGGGGGCCTTCGGCAGGTAATTTACTTAACTATGCAGTTCACCATCCAAGGAGCATATTCTCCAGGGAATGTCACCAACCATAGCAGTGGCCAGCACAGACACAGATGATGGTGAGTTTTCTGAGTACAAATGGTGGTCCATGCTAAGGTGATGACCATCACATATGCCAGGTCTGCAGAGGTGGCCACACCGCCCTCAACCCTGGTAGTAGGCATGGAGGATGTGGCACAAAGTGATCATGACCTACTTGTCACAATGGTTCCCTACTGGAGATGGGTGAGGGTCGAGCAAGGGAAAGTTGTTGACCCTTGTGTGTGGTGTAAGACAACCCCCTTTGCACTGCCAATATGCTACCTATGTATGCTAAACCCTCTCTGAATCCACCACACTGATTATTTTTACAGTAACTATGGTGTCATTGGACTGTGCCTGGATGGCTGCTCTGCACATATGCCAGATAATAGTCATTTTGACACTCAGCTTGGGCTGACAGTGGGACCCTCACCATTGTCAACCACTGGAACACCACTCCCTACTGCTGCCTTCATGCTCATCAAAGCTACCATTGCCCACTAGTGGTTGTGGGCAGGAGAATGAAGAAGCACTTGATGCTGTTATCTCAGCCAATTCCTGTCCTTCAGTGATCAACTGTGACTGAAAGGTGGACTGTGCAGATAATAGAGCTGTGTCAGTGAAGAGGTAATTAATGTGCCCAGTACAGTATCCATGACTGACATCGCATTGTGGCCACTGACTGTGCCATACTTTGTTTGTCAACATCATCAGGGTCAGATGACCTCCCCCCTAACATTAAGCATGTACACATCCACAGTGGAGGACCTATACATTAAGTCACCTGCCAAAGCAGAAAGAAACACTGTTGTGTATCACAGCTAATTAGTGACAATCCTAGTTCCCAGTGTTGCAACAGCTATATAACAGAACAGCATGCAGAGAATGTAAGCCCATGTACCTTGTACCTTGTACAGAATGTTGTGGTAGCTGGAGCCATGTGCTGCTTATATGGATGACATGGCTGTATTCAACATATGACAGCTTATGGCTGTAGCATGTTGCACTATAAGATACATATATAATGGCATGTCCACCTGGGGCATCACCCACAGACACTCATAGTGGTGGGTGAAGCTTTGTCCCAATATCCTGTCCTCCACTGAGTATGAGGGATTGTTCTGTCATCCCAGATAGAAATACCAGTACCTCCTCCATGTCAGTGAGAGTGGTCTGAGATGACAAACTCTCACCCTTTGCCATACTCTTGCATACAAGGATGGTTCTCTTGTTATGGTCATGGTGGATTATGTCAATGACTGTACAACACACCAGTAGTGCAGATTTGTTATGATGAGTAACCACACTTCCATCTGCAACAAGATCCTTCCATATACATTCACAGAAGGCCAGTCTGGGGGATCTGCTAGCCATGTAGCACTTCAGCAAGATGGCCATCTCTGCCCAGGAGAACGTCGCCAGACACTTGTCCTCGAACCATATCATCCTGTAAATGCAAACATATAGCAATGATCAGCTGACATTTGTAAATACTGGTTTCTTGTACCTTGTTTTGCTAATGGTTGTCTTTTCTTGGAAAAAAAGATTCTACCACTAGAACAGCATTAACCAGAATAAGTAAAGAATCTAAGAAACACGGCCATTTTGGCACATTTTATAGCTCTTCTTTAAGACAGCATTGGGTTTTCAGCCAAAAATATAGTTTTGTCAGTATAATTAGTAGAATTCCTGGTGGTTATAGATCTTAAATAATGCTTTGCTTTAAGCTAAATACATTTTACAGCATCCATGAACACTGATCAGTATTTAAAACAACAAAATAATAATAATCTAAATACTTTACTTAATCATGGCAATATGACCAAAATGTGTCATTCTGCAGGTAACTGTAACAGCTCATGCAGAGTCCTATTTAAAGAAATACAGATATAATAAGTAACAAGCATATTTATTATACATAAAATATATATGCAGGCATCCTATAAATGCATGTGTGGTCTTCTGTGAATCACAAAGTAGACCACAAAAAATAGCAAAAGGAATACCTTTGAAAAACACTGTACACTTTCAGAAAAAGTTTCTGAAACAAAATGTTAATGTGATAAAAATGACTGAATTCATACAAATATGCATAATACATAGTTTATTCCTTTATATGACTGATTTGCAAGGAAGAATGTGGCTTTTAACTGAAAGATGAGACAGGGTGCTAATGCCTTTGCATTTTGGGTTCATGGAGTTTCTTCTATATATTTAGTAGTTCAGAATTATCACTGAAACCATAGCAAACTGAATTCTATTTACCCTTAGTTTTTTACTGCTCCCTAAACAAAGTATTAATGTTCTATCATCATTGCTACATGCTTTGACAACCACCACTCATGGAAATTAAACTATATAACTTTCAATTGTGCCACACATCTTTGCTACTGAACATTCTGGCATACCATCTTATCCCTCTGGTTGGGAAACAAGACTAAATCAATGTTAGCATTGTAATACTTACAAGGCCAGTGAATGAAACACTTTGTTGCCTTCATTCCCTTTAATGCCAATACAGCATTGCTAGAATGGGAAAGCCCTTCTTAAAGTATTTGAAGCATGCATACACCATTTCAGGTCCTGGGAGTCAGGTTTCACCCCTGCTGTAAGATAATGTATTGATAGCGGTGGGACCTGTTTATGCATTTTGTCCTTGGTAATTCCCTTGGCTCAATTTTTGAGCTCTTTAAGCCCTTGATAATACATGCTGGAATGCGTGCACTCTGTCCCTAGACAGCTGGATGGAGAAAATGCCAGTCACAAATTAAATTAAGAGGTGTAAAATACGGTGAAAAGAAAAGCAAATTAAGATAACTGAAACAGGTGGTTCCAACTGACATTCCCTGCCATATTTTAGCAGCCCTTTTCCCTCCTACCCTGGTCATACAGATATGCTGCTCTGGGGTCCACTTTGATTGTTCTCTCATCTTTGATCTGTTAAAACACTTCAAAAGAAAAGTGTCTGCACCTGCTCAGTTTTATTAGGAACAGCCACAGAAAACTATTACCAATGACTTGTGAGGGCCTTTTGAATTTTCATTTTCCCCTCTGACTAAAGCTTGCAATTAAATACGGTTTGTTCATGGGATGTCATGCAGATATCACTTCAGACAAATTTTCCCTGAAATAAAAAATAAATAAATAAAAAAAACACAGTTAATGCATCTTATTGCAAACAGCAGCATACAGCTACAATCTTACATGTCCATGTTAAACTGTTATTTTCTTTGGGGCTCTCCATGACAATCTGCAGCTTTCATTTTGCTAATTTCAATCAGGTATGAATCCACATAATATAAAATATTGCAGGTGAGGGCCGGCTTAAAACCAACATTTTCGCCATACTTACAGTTATCAGTTGTTGGTTACAACTCTGACCCCCTCTACTCCAACTTTTACGCCATATACACATTTATTTTAATCCCCCTGAGACATGTTTTGACCAATATAACTGTCCCCGTCCGAACTCCTGATTCAGAATATTTCATGTCACTCATGCTGGCCAGGAAGTAATCTATTGTCATTTCTAAAATAAAAATATCAGCTTATGTTGATGCCTGCTGTCACTCAGATTCATCATGATATTTGCCCTTTATGAGCCTGTATTTCTCAATTTTCATTCCAAAATCCCTTTCTTTTCCAGTTTATACAGAGCGAGCAATTCCAGCCAGCTTTCATAGCACTGATGTTACAAATCAAGTAATCTTCCTGTTATCCCCCATTTTTACACATTCTTAGTCAAGTTCATACCCTCTTCAGATACAGCATTCAGCAAGGTTCACAGTATTCCAGACATGGCTTCACTAAGGTCCTCCCCAGTAACAGAATCATCTCCCTGCCTTGACGTGTTTCTGCTCCCCAGTAACTCAGCATTCTAATAGCCATGAGCAGCATATTCTCCTTCTGGATGAGCAGTTAATTAATACCTCCCAGATCCTTGCTTCACCTGTACACCTGAGAACCTCTGGAAATGCATAACCTTGATCTTGTTAACATTAAATCCTTAGCTGACCTTGCCTGGGTCATTCCACTTGAATGTCTAGATTATGCTGAAAGCGCTTGCTCTGATCATGTGTTATGAAGTCAGCTTTAATTTCAATGGAGTAACTTGTTTGTTTCTCAAGCTGATGATTGATGTCTTCCATATATCTATGTTAACGGGCAGTGCGGGTACCTATAAAGCACCAATGACAGCTGGTTTTGTAATAATGTCAGGCATTTTATCACCAGAATCAGATACTACTGGATGATCTGCCTCTGAAACAGCTATATGTAGCAGTACTGCACCTTGTTCCAGCTGTGTTATCGGCATAAAAAGGAATATGCTGCCACAGGAATAATCACAACAGTTCCTTGCACATATATGAGTATCGGAAGGTGCTGGGACATTACATACCTATTAATCTAGCCTCTATCTCAAGCAAGGTTATGGAATATATTCTGCAAGGCAGACCATGCATTTTTCTAATGGTAATTCTCTTGCAGTAAGATATCTTGCTTGTGTAACTTGATGCAGCTCTTTGACAGAGGTAGCACTCATCTGAACAGCATGAGTTATGTGGACATGGTGTATTTAGAGTTCTGTATGGCCTTTTACAGCATTGCACAAAGGAGGCTAGTAAGAAAAGTGTATAAAGGTGAGCTTTAAATTGTAGGATGGAAGGGAAATGCTCACTTTAAAGTAGAAGGTGACACTTCTATCAAGACTGCTGAAAAACTAGTAATCAGCAGAGTATCACAGGTTTTATACTACAGCCAAGCCTGTTCTGCATATTTGTGTTAGATTTCATGTTGGTACAGAACTGCAAGATCAGATTGTTTCTCTGATGAGGTCAAGACTTCTGCAGTTTTCACAGACATAGCACCCTGTCTGCAGTGGATCCAGATACAGGTTGCAAAGTGGATGAGAACAATGCAGTCTAGATCTGAAGTATAAAAAGTGCAGAGTCATGCAACATGTTAGAAGTGATCTGGTGAAAATTCTACAACTTAGGAGATGCTTCTGTAGAGAGAAGACCAGAGATTAAATAACTATACTAAAATCATGGAATGCAACATGAAAGGGTAATGATGACAAACAACAAAATGCTGGTTACATAGTTTGTTGGGTGGACACAAGAGGTAGTGACGTTATCCTTCCATCACACAGAACACTGGTAATCATATAGCCGGACTACTATGTCCATTTCTGGCAGCCATATTAGAAAAGGCAGATTAAGCTGGCAGAGAGCTGAAACAGAAAGTTACCATAAGGAGGACAGAATTGAGTGATTTAGATAGATTAGAAAAACTCAGAAAGGTTATCATATAGACAGTAAGACAGGTGCCAGAAAGGAATGATATCATATTCTCAGGGAGTAAATGAAAGAGATGGTACCAAAGAGGAAGGCTGAGGGATTGGAGGGGAGAAAGATGGCAGAATGGCATATAAGGCTGCTGCAAGGAAATACTTTTTCACAGACAATATGGTGGGTTCCTGAAAAATGCTGTCAGTGACAGTGGTACAGTCTAGATTGATAAATATGTTCAAGGGTGCCTGCCGGAGAGAAGATTGGATGGAATGTGGAAGTGGTACCTGCCTAGGACCCATTTATAATCACTGAATGAACTCAGGAGACAAAATATCCTTTTTGATCATCTTCAGATGTATATATTATCAACAAGCCAGATCTCTTAAACAATAATTTCATTCTCCACCTTCAGTTCCATTCCTCAGTAGTCTATGTGGAGCCACAGTAAAGAATTCTTCCTGACTGCCGAGGATTGCAAGTGTACTTAATTTTATTATATAATGAGATTACCTCACATTCATGTGGCATGAGCTATGTTCCATGAAGCCTCATTAGATAGGATCCAGAAGGCACTTTTGTAACAGAAATCCCAGCCCCCTTAGCATATAAATATGAAATCCAGACTATGGCTCAAATGATCTCAATTCAAGTAGCAAATCCGGTGCTGGAAGAACCAGACAGGGGGATGGCAGTGAGAGGCAGTCTTGGCCCACCCATCCTGGGATAAGGGAGTAATGGTTTCCAATCTGAGAAGCTGTAGTGCAAGTAAAGGTTTGCAGAAAGGCTGCTGACTTACAAGATTTAAGCTTAGAATCACAGAGGGCATTGGATTTTCCTTAGTGATATGGTGCCTAGCTCACCACTAAGGAGAGGTGTTAGGATGAGGTTAACCTATGAAAGAATGATGCAGTTTGAAGAATGGAGGGGGTGCTTGACTGTTGATCCTATAAAAACTGATCCCCTTTAAGGATCCAGCCAGGTCTGGAGGAACAAGCCAGACTCAGTTAGCACGTGGGATGGGGTGCTGTCAGTCATGGCTGAATTAGAAAGAATAGATGCTTTCTGGTCCCAATTCAGGTTGATAAGCTAGACATAGGACTGTAGTGGGGGTACACACTTCCATGGATGCTAGCTAAAGCAGAAGAGTAGGTGTCAAGGCACGAAAGTATCATCATGGCTGCCTGGAAGACCCCTCCTCCATACAGCTCTTACCTCAAACCTGGGAGAAATTCCTTCGTAGGGGAGTGGATGAGCATGCCTGATTCTGGGTGGAGGATTGATAGTCAAAAGGCATGGAGCAAAAAGCATCTAGCAAAAAATTCTTGCAACAGAAATCTCAGCTTTTCTACTACTTTCCCAGGATGAATTTCAGACTTAGTGGCCTAAAATTGCCTTACATCCATTGACATGCCCCACCCCCACCAACATAACCGTACACACGCATCACCATCACCATGTGCTGTGTTCCCACACTGTGTTTTAAAAGCAACTAACAATCATCTAAGTTTCACTCATACATTCATTCATTTCCTTCAGTAGTTCTATCTCACCTCTTTTCAAACTGAATCATCCTTTGTAGATTTCTTTGCAATCTCCTTTGCTATATTCACCTGGCTGCTAATCTTCATTTCCTTGTATTTTTCTTTTTCTCATCCTCCAATATGCAATACTCATTGTCCTGATTAAGCTGCTCATGCTCCTAAGAAAATGTGAGGTATTCTTCCTTCTCCCCTTTTTCCTTTACTTCCCATGGAATCCCACAGATTGCTTGTCCAACAATCTGGCCATTGATAACTGTCTTGAGTATTTCCTTAATTTTTGGAAGCATTTTCTCTTCATGGGACCAATATCTTTGTTACAGTATTGGATACTTTGTCTGCTTTCCCAGATCCTACACCAGATTTCAGTATGCCATTAACATCACTGAGGTGTGTCTCATTGTGTCCCCTTGGAATATAGCCATATCTGTCATTTGTCCTCCTAGTATGGCCTCTAACAGCAGTTCCTAGAAGACTTTCAGTAATACCTGTTATGACAGCAGTAAAATGTGCATTTATTTCTCCCTTGCCCACATTACATCCCTTACATTTTACAGATGTTTTATTTCTTTCTTTTTCAGGAAAGTTATGTTAAAGCTAAGAGTGTTGGGTTTTAATGGATTGTCTCAAGACTGCAATGTACTTTTAAAATAAGCTTTTGTTTAGGTTTGTCAGAAGATGAATCACTTGATGGAGACAACAGATATCCTTAAATCAAATTTTCCTTTCTCCCTCACCCCTCCCTGCTCCAAAAGTCAGTCACCACAGAAGATTCAGACTTTGTTTCAGGAGCAGTTTCAGGAGAGATAATAGTTCAGGGGGTATGGGTCACCAATGACAGACACAAGAATATAAATATCAGGCAGATGCTTGCCCTGATCAAGGCAGTCAGTTCTCTGAGCCATCTTTGGTCCCTGGGACCTCTTCAAGTGACAGTGATATGGTACATCAACAAGCAAGGGGGGACCAGGTCATACTAGCCATGATAGCTTGGGAATTTAAGCTGCACATCACAATCTCACTCTACAGGCATCCTATATTCCATTAGAGCAACACTGTGTGGCAGACAAACTGAGCAGGAAAAGGGCAAACCATCATAAATGGCAACTAGATCCAGGGGTCTTCCAAGATTTGATCCATCCGTGGGGAGTAGCTCAAGTAGACCTCTTTGCCTCCTCTCTGAACAATCAACTGGCAAAGTTCTGTTCCAGGACTCTGTGCAAGACCTGGAAGACAGATGCATTTTCTATTCCTTAGACAGGAATCTTCCTGTATGCCTTCCCACCCTTTCCACTAATAATCAGGGTACTTCTGAAGATTCAGATGAAGATCATTGTAGTGACTCCCTTTTTTTCCAGGCAACAGTATTTCTCCCCTCTTTTGGAAATGGCTAGGGGCAATTACCACAAGAGTCCTCATAGAGTGAATCTACTCACAGAAGAATAGGGGTCTTTGATACACCCCAACATCAACCATCCTCAACTGACGGCCTGTATGACAGGGTCTTAATTCCTTTTCGGCGCCTGTTTTCTGAGGATGTGCAGCAGGTGCTAATGGAGGCAAGAAAGTCTGCTACTAGAAAATCATATATTAGCAAATGGAAAAGCTTTTTAGTTGGTGCCAACAACATAACCAGCACCCATTTAGGGTTAGTTGTTCTCTGGTTTTACAATATTTTTGTGAGTTACTATCCTATGGCCTTTCTTATCCCTCTACCAAGGTTCATTTATCAGCTATTTCAACATGTCTGCCTATGGATCCTCCTCGTTCAAGAGGCAGTCACATGACAAAATGTTCTTGAAAGGGGTTATGCATAAGAGGCCTCCAAGTAAACTAGTGGCCCTTCCTTGGGATCCTAATTTTGTGTTTAACACTTGCTCCATTTGAACCAGCTAATCTGTTTGACTTGAGGTTCTTAACATGGAAAACAGTTTTATTGATTGCTCTGACCTCTGCAAGAAGAGTATCAGAGTTGCAAGCTCTTATGGTAAGTCAACCCTACCTCATTTTCCACAATGACAGGTTTTCTTTGAGAACCAAACCTTTTATGTCTAAAGTGGTATCTGAGTTTACTTTAAGTCAAACTATTCATCTCCCCCATTTTCTTTCATGAACCTAAAATGACAGAGAAAGGATACTCCATACCTTGGATGTCTGCAAAAAACTCAGGTACTATCCTGACAGAATTAAATCTTTCAAATCATTAGATCATTTTTTTTTATTTCTTGGGAAGGTAAGAAGAAAGGACAACTGGTGTCAAAACAGGCTATTTCCAAATGGTTGTCTAAGGCTATTACCTTTTGTTATACTCACCATGACAAGTTTATTCCAGGGAGGGTCAAACCCACTCCACAAGGGCCTTGGGTTCTTTAATGGCTTTTTGGAAAGGGTTGGATTCTAGAATTATTCTAGTAGCTGCTACTTTGTCATCTGTACATAGTTTTACAAAGCACTGTAAGCTGGATTCCTGTCTAGGACTAGATCATGCTTTGCTTGGACCATTCTTCAGAGACTCCTGGACCCTTCTCTTTTCACCTCCCAAATATAGTTAGCTGTGGTAATCTACCCATATAGCTAAGGCTACTGCCGCAGTGATCAATATGAAGAACATAGTACAGTTGTGGAAGCTAAACTTACCATAACAGCAGATGTTTGAATGATTACTGCTGCAGTATCTGCTTTCCCCTCCACCCCCCCCCCTTGTTTTTTGGTGTGTGTTTTTTTATCCCAGGGTGTGGATATTTACTTTTTGTTATTACTACCCTTCTCTTTTTAGGGCTGTCTCAACTGTCAGGAAAGTACTGAAGAGTTTTGTGCTTATATTTTAGTCAGCTCAGCTCTAGCTGCTTGACACTTTGGGTGCATGAAAGGTGCCTTGAAGCTTTGGAAGCTGGCCAGCTATTATATCCTAGGCAGGATATAACCTATATAGGTTACTGCAGCAATGACCATTCAAACATCTACTGTTATGGTAAGTTCAACTTACACAACTGTACTTTCCACATACAGGGTGCTACATGCAAAACTGTGACACCCTATATGAGTGGGTACCACAGCACAGCACAGAGCATCATACTTACTGCTATATGAGTAGAACTATGCTGTTATACATATTGTGCTCCATTCTGTTGTAGTCCACATAAAATGTCTTTACATCACTCCTGGCAATGATGGCAGATTATAAGGCAAAATATACATACTTAAAAGAAATTTACTCTGCTGGCCCACCTACAGGAAGGTAATTCATGTCACCACTTGTGTGACGGGGTAACATGTGAATGTTGTGCAGCAGTTGTGTATGGAACACTGAACCCCAATATGTAGCTGTGTTAAATTAAAACGTTTAGCAGAATTCATAAGTATATAGAGAGGACATAATGATGATGATGTAACACACCAGTGTTTTGCTGTGCACATTGCTGCTCCTGTCTTACTGTCCATGACACCCTGGCATGGCTATTCCTGTCTTACTGTCCATGACACCCTGGCAATGCTGCTCCTGTCTTACTGTCCATGACACCCTGGCATTGCTATTCCTGTCTTACTGTCCATGACACCCTGGCATTGCTATTCCTTACTGTTAATGACACCTTGGCATTGAAATTCCGTTGTTATTCCTGTCTTAAGTATTTTTTACTGCCAGCCTTTGACCCTGTTAATGCCTTTAAAATGATTATATATTTCTATCATGTCCCCACCCTTATTTTTGCTTTACAAGGTAATGCTTTTCTTAAAGCGAGGTCTATACATCTTTACTGTGTACTGTAGATGTGATCTTTCTAACTACCTACAAAAGAAGATGGCTTTATTTTCTTCTGGTGATGTTTCATCCTGTTTATTCAGAAGTTCTCCAGCTTCACTTACTACCTCCTCCTTTGCCTCCCTACATTTAGAGTATCTAGTATAATAAGTCTGCCTTTTCAATTTAATGTTACCAATACCTCCGCTCCCATAATAAAGTCTGCTATAAGAATTTTATTACCCATTCGCAGGACCTTGCAGTTCTTAGCACTGAATCAAAACTACCACACATCTGACAATTCTTATCATTTTACAAAGTCCCTTTCCTTGTAATTCAAATGTCCTCTGTATTAATTCTGTTACTTAAATCTTTGAATTTAGAGACTATAGTGTTCCATTCAGTCAAACTGCTGTATTATTGAAATAAACAATGAAATTATGTGTTCTGTGTGAAAAAAGTATGCAGGACCTTAAAAAAACAGCTTACTCTGAAGACTTCTTAGTAAGTAGCACAAAATATTTTTTAAAAGGTTCTGCAAAATTCTTCATGGAAGTAAAACAGAGTACCGAATAAATAACTGAATGAATGAAAAACACTGCTGCTCTAATGAAGTGCACACAATAAATGAATTCTTGAAATAAATTCTATTTTTAATGTCAGGTCCATGGTAATTCATGCGTTTACCACTTGCTGAAAGAAATGACAGGTATCAGAATCACCACCCTCCTTGGACCTCATTGTGATAAATGTTCAACAGCTGGAAATATGCTTAGAGTAAAGGAGCTGTAATAGC